>NW_026624801.1:17981-19701 GCF_030028575.1 Malurus melanocephalus | reverse complement strand
GGCTTAGCCACAAATTGGACATGGATCAATGAGATCTCATCTTGAGAAATCAAAGGATCATCAGCAAATAAACTGTTGACCCAGAAGAATTTGGACCAGTTCCTCCCAGTCTGAGTCCTCTAATCAGTCTGATAATGAAGATGGGAAGTGTCAGACCCAGCGAGGAGGAGGAGGAGGAGGAGGAGGAGGGAAGGCTCACAAAGGAAAAAAAACAGCTCAGAAAGGAGGAGATCCACGAGGGGAGAGGGAAAGAGCAGGTGACATCCATGAGGGTCACGGAGCACGGAAAACGAGCCGGGAGATTGAAAGGTTTGAGGGGGGAAATGCTGACTTTGAAAAGGTCCCTTGATCTCTTCTCCTTCATTGAAATGTTTCCTTCACAAGGCCCAAACAACAAAAACATGAAGGGAAAGCTTCATCCAGTGGCTGAAAATGAAGGAATGCTCATTCCAGAGTTGTATTGACTGATTCTCCTCCCAGAGCCTCAAATTTGAGGGCCACATCTGTTTTTTTCCTCTCTGGTTCTGTTCGTTTCCATTCCTATTCAAAAAATGAGCCATGAGGTAAAAACCAGCCCGGTATAAACCTCTCCTGCTGAAATTCCACATGGACTCCACATTTCCTGCTCATTGTAATGCAACTCAGGACTAATCCAACACTAAATCCCCCCCAGGCGAAACCACGCGCTGGTTGAAATTTGTTTAAAGCCRTGGAAGTGGATTTATTTTAACTAAATGAGGATCTGACTCCAAGTTCATTCTACGGCGGGTGAGCAAACAGGAGGCGAGGCTGGAGTCGTAATTCATTCAAACAGCAGCCAAAGGCAAGTCTGGTCATCAAAACTCGTTTGGAATTAGGAAGAAACGGCCCTGGGTTAATTCCTGGTGTAATGGGAACGTGGACAGAACCACCAAAAATGAGGGTTCGGGTGTCACAGTGCTCCCATCTCGGGATGGAAGGACAAAGATGGGATATTTGGATTTCCCAGGCTGAAGGGCAACACTGCTATGGAAAAAATCCATGAGAACAGTCAAACATCCCCTTCCCCCACGGTTATTCTCCTGCAGGGTCAGAAACTGGGATTTCCTCCCAGCACAGAATTCCACTGCAGCTCAGGACTGCATTTTCTTCTTCGTTATTCCTCCTACTCCCTTCCTCTGTTCTTTGAGTGTTTTGGAAAAACCATGCTCCGTTCCCAATCCTGTTCATCTACAAAGATGTTCCTGGAATCCCAGAATGGTTTGGGACATTAAAGACGGTCCAGTGCCATTTCTGCCATGAGCAGGGACGTTTCCCACTGTCCCAGGGTGCTCCAATCCCAATGTCCAATGGCCTTGGACATTGCCAGGGATCCAGGAATTCTCTGGGAATTCCATCCCAGGCAGGAATTCCCAATTCCCCAGATCCCACCCCAATCTCCCCTTTTCCACTCTGATCCATTCCCTGTGTCTGTCCCTGCAGCCCTTGGCCCCAGTCCCTCTCCAGCTCTCCTGGAGCCCCTTCAGGCCCCAAAAGGGGCTCTGAGCTCTCCCTGGAGCATTTAAACATTTCACGTTGGTAAATCCATTTTTTGATTCAGCCAGAGCTGCCCCCAGGATTCCGGGCGGTGCCTCCAACAGGGACAGTCCCTCCCTGGGCTGGGCTCACCCTGGGGCTGGAACAAACCTGGATGTTGATTCCCTGCTTTTCAAACAACAAAAAAACCCCAAAAAAACCCCAA
>NW_026624801.1:5756-16214 GCF_030028575.1 Malurus melanocephalus | reverse complement strand
TTGCTGAAAACAAAAGGTAGCASCTGAAAAGAGAAGTGTTTCATCCAGCTGGAAATTGAGGCAACCTCGTGGATTTTTACCATTTTTAATTGTTTGAGGTCTTCAGACACACAGCAGCTTCCATGGTGTGTCCAGTTCTGGGACCTTCAGGACAGGAAGGACCTGGAGGGGCTGGGGCGTGTCCAGGGAAGGGAATGGAGCTGCGAAGGGTTTGGAGTGGCTGARGGAGCTGGGAAAGGGGAAAAAACCTGGAAAAAATGGGATCAGGGGGATCTTGTGGCTCTGCACAACTCCCTGACAGGAGGGGGRGATTTGGGATCTCATCCCAGGGAACAGGGACAGGAGGAGAGGGAACRGCCTCAGGCTGGGCTGGGGAGGGGCAGGGGGGATTTCCATCCCATCAGCAGGGATTTGATTTCCCCATGGAATGGGGTCAGGGTCTGCCCGGGAGGTTTGGGGGGCCCATCCTGGAGGTGCCCAAGGAACGGCCGGACAAAGCAGAAAGTTTGTCCTGGGCTGGGCTTTCCAGGCAGTGAAGGAGCAACGCCAGGTACTCAACATCCAGGAAATCCCAGACCCCAGGGCACCAGATCCTTCAAACTCCAATGGAACCCTGAGTTTCTGCTGATCCAGGTCCTCCAAAGTCCCACCCTTCCCAGCTCGATGGAACCCTGAGATTGTGGTGATCCAGATCCTCCAAATTTCCTCCATTTCCAGCTCCGATTGAACCCTGAGATTGGGATGAACCAGATCCTCCAAACTCCTTCCACTCCCAGCTCAATGGAACCCTGAGTTTCTGCTGATCCAGATCCTCCAAACTCCCACCATTCCCAGCTCGATGGAACCCTGAGATTCTGGTGGTCCAGCTGTACATTGCTCTCTACTTGTCTCATTCCATGCCAGGTATCCAACATCCAGAAAATCCCACATGGATGGGGCATCAGATCCTCCAAACTCCAATGGAACCCTGAGATTGTGTTGATCCAGATCCTCCAAAATCCCTCCATTTCCCGCTCTGATTGAACCCTGAGATTCTGCTGATCCAGATCCTCCAAACTCTCCATTCCCAGCTCAATGGAACCCTGACATTCCGGTGGTCCAGCTGTCCATTGCTCCCTGCTGGTCTCATTCCAAGCCAATCCCAGTTCTAACATGTTGTTAACACTGTAATTCCTCCTTTATGAGATCCATCCCTGGGAACCCCGAGAATTCCCATCATTAATCCTTCACAGAGGATTCCCATCCTTTTCCTTCACAGAGAATTCCCATCATGATTCCTTCACCAAGAATTCCCATCATGATTCCTTCATTGAGAATTCCCATCGTTATTCCTTCACCGAGAATTCCTATCATTATTCCTCCACCGGAGCTGTGCTCCCCGACCTGCTGAGCTGTTGATCACCACTTCACCCACGCCCCGGTGGGATCCATTATTTATCCCATTCCATTTTACAGCTCCGAGTAAATAAACAGCATCAAAATGCTAAATTTATTCATGGGAACAGGGCTGCGTTTGAATCCCGGACCCATCCCTTAAATCAAGGAAATGCTGTTAATAGGCTGCAATGAAGATGTAAAACTCATTTTAATATGGCTGTAATAAAGGCAGATCGCAGGAGCCGATGGTGACATTTTACACGTGGGGATGAGGACGGCGACACTTTAATATCTGCACTTCCTGGAACCAATTCCACCCCGTGCAGCCCAAGAGGGCCGTATTAATTATTACGGTGTCATTAAGAAGAAATTAATTCCACTCGTTAGTGGAGGATGCACATTAAGGAACAACTGTTCGGCTGCTTGAGCAGATCCCACAGCCCGGGAGGGGACGGGAGCTCGGCATTTTCCAGCCGGGCATTTTCCAGCCGGGCATTTTCCACCCAGGCGTTTTCCAGCCAGGTGTTTTCCAGCAGGGCATTTTCTACCTGGGTGTTTTCCAGCCAGGAATTTTCCAGCCAGGCGTTTTCCACCCGAGCGTTTTCCAGCCGGGCATTTTCCAGCCGGGCGTTTTCCACCCGGGTGTTTTCCAGCCGGGCATTTTCCAGCCAGGCATTTTCCAACCAGGCATTTTCCAGCCGGGCATTTTCCACCCAGGCGTTTTCCACCCAGGCGTTTTCCAGCTGTCCATCCCTGCTGGCCCCTGACGATGCCGTGCCCACATCCCCATCCCTGGGTGCCTCCAGCAGGTGCCAACCCCAATCCCAGCCCTGCCCGGAGCACCCAGGCTTTGTTTGCCCCCATAAACCATAAACCATAAACCACCAATCCCTGCTGAACCCAAAGTGACACCGGTGTCACCCACCCCTCTCCAGCCAAGGGCACCAATCCCTTTGGGGCCAGCAGGGTTTTCCAGATGCTGCCCCACACAGAAAATCCCCAAACACGAAATTTCCTTCCCTCAACCCCCTGACCACCTCTGGGCACCGGGGATGCAGCTGAATTCAGGGAAAACCCCGCTGTGGCACTTTGGGGACATTAATGGCCTGTGACACTGCTGCTCTTGTCACATGAGGTGGGAATTTTCCCCTCTAACTTTGCCGTGGCACCGATATMAAAAATGTCAAAAGATTTACTGTAAAAAATCACCTCCGGGCCAGGTTTAAGGTGACTTCTCCGCTTTTGTTTTGCTTTTGTTTTTTTTCCCCCTCGATCTATTTTGCTCCTAAAAGGGGGTATTTCACACACCACTGTAAAAAACCACATAAAACTCTTTTTTACACCTTCCCAACTACTCTGCTACTCGCAGCACCAGCTGGTTCCTTGCTCTCAGCACCATCCCTATTCCTTTTCCTTCAGGGAATATCTACATCTCCTGCAGCTTTCAAAAAAGAAAAAAATTCAAAAAAATTAACGCTGGAGTTGTTATTGTGCAATTATTTTCAAAAGTTCCATATCAGTGCTAAAAAAAGAGCAACGGAAACAAGGCACAGGAGACGGAAAAATTCAAACATATGTTTGAAATGTCACGAACGGCAAAGATCGGCGCAGCAAAAGCCACCAGAAAGGGGCAAAACCCCTAAAAATTCTAAATATAATTCGGCGTTTAATTAGAAAACTGAAACATTACTAATGTATGCTTTAAAATTTGGGAATTGGAAACATAGAAACGAAAGCAAAACCTTTCTATTTCGGGATGACTTTGTGTGGAAAAACCAATCTGTGAAAAKAACTTCCCACGAAGCACCAGCCTCAACACCCTTGGGCAGGAGCAGAGAATCTGGGAAAAAAGAGCAAAGAAAGCTCCCAAAATCCACTTCTCATATCAGAGGGACAGAAAAGGGATTTGTTTAAAGAATCTCCCTCTTAATTTCTGCTCCTGTGGTTCCTCAGAGCAGGGGTGTCCTGGAAGATCAGGGATTTATTGTGGCCTTCAGCAGAAGAATTGGGGGATTTCAGTCTAAACACAATTCTTAAAAGGATAAAAACCCCTGGAAAAGCACAGAACTGAGCCTCAAACTCCTAAATTCACCCTTYTGTCACAGCCACAACCAAAAACCCAGGAATGGGTTAAATTCCAGCAGTTTTGTCCAACCTTGTCCTACTTAACTTGAGGCAGAGACAAAATCAAACCACTCCGGCGAAATTCCAAAGGGAGAATTCCAGAGTGAAGGTCCATGAAGTGACAGCCACTAATGAATTCTGACAATTTGACTTTTTTTTTGCCGTGTGCAGCTGCTGGGACTTGCCAGCAAAGCGGGGGAAATGTTTGGAGGTGCCCGTGAGGGACACGGACACTCGGATGCGGATCGTCTGCCCGAGCCCGACGCGTCATTCCCGAGGCTGATCCGGTCAGGGAGAGATTTCTGCCTCTTAAACTCCATAAAAACACCCTGTCAGTCCCATTTATCCCGGCTGGATTCGTATGGAAAGGAGAGGAAAACAACAGATTTTAAATTTGAAATTCAACGGGACACGGACACACGGACGCGGATTGTCTGCCCGAGACCGGCGCGGCATTCCCGAGGCTGATCCGGTCACAGACAGATTTCTGCCTGTTAAACTCCATAAAAACACCCTGTCAGTCCCATTTATCCCAGCTGGATTTTTATGGAAAGGAGAGGAAAACAACAGATTTTAAATTTGAAATTCAACGGGACACGGACACGCGGACGTGGATCGTCTGCCCGAGCCCGGCGCGTCATTCCCGAGGCTGATCCGGTCACGGAGAGATTTCTGCCTGTTAAATTCTATAAAAACACCCTGTCAGTCCCATTTATCCCAGCTGGATTTGTACGGAAAGGAGAGGAAAAAACAGATTTTAAATTTGAAATTCAACGGGACATGGACACACGGACGCAGATCGTCTGCCCGAGCCCGGCGCGTCATTCCCGAGGCTGATCCGGTCAGGGACAGATTTCTGCCTGTTAAACTCCATAAAAACACCCTGTCAGTCCCATTTATCCCGGCTGGATTTGTACRGAAAAGAGAGGAAAACAACAGATTTTAAATTTGAAATTCAACGGGACACCCAAAATAAGATCAGTCTCCAACAGGATCCACTTGAACTCCAAGAACTGGAAAGAATTCCAAGAAAGATTTGATTTCATCTTCTTTTTCAAAGAAGTGAAATGTCAATATCATCACAGCATTGAACTTTCCATCCCTATTTTTATTAAAATACATCAGATGAACAAGGTTTTTAAAATGCATGGGCTGAAGGACATGCTGAAATCTAAAATTAGGAATTTTTTTGGGAATTTGCAGTGATGTCGGTCCCATCATGAGCCTACACACAGACATGTGCTTCCCTGGAGACAAATAAAAATAATCAATTTATAGCTCCTCATAAATAAATCCAGGCTAAAAATACAGAACAGACACACGATGTCTTAATTCAGCTTCATTACTCAAATAAATTTAATTTCAGAGTGGGTGTGGAGCTTCACATCCCAGTGCTGGGTTATTTATGAAATTATGGAATGGTTTGGGATGGAAGGGACATTCCCAATGGATTCCAACTGCCCTCCCACTGTCCCAGGGTGCTCCAATCCCAATGTCCAGCTGGGCCTGGGACACTGCCAGGGATCCAGGAATTCTCTGGCAATTCCATCCCAGGCAGGAATTCCCAATTCCCCAGATCCCACCCCAATCTCCCCTTTTCCACTCTGATCCATTCCCTGTGTCCTGTCCCTGCAACCCTTGGCCCCAGTCCCTCTCCAGCTCTCCTGGAGCCCCTGGAATGTTCTGGAAGCTCTCCCTGGATCCTGCCCTTCTCCAGGGGAACATTCCCAGCTCTCCCAGATCTGGAGGTGGCTCTGCCCAAAGAATCCCCCCCTTTTCCTCCTCTGAGATCAGCCCAGCCCCSCAGGGACTTTTTAGGGCTTTTTAGGCACCAGCTCACAATTTTTCCACCTTAAACGAATCTTTGGGAYGCCAGGCCTGGAAGGATTTTGAAAAGGTGACAGTTCACTGCTGTTAATCCTTACAAAGCCAGAACATCGCTATGAATCGTAATTAATTCCTGCGGTGCTAATGGGACCGTGACACGCGCTCTCATCARAATTCAGCTTTGCTGATTAAACATCTCCAGGAATTCGGTTGTTCGACAGCAAAAACGATCCCGGGTAGGTAAAGGTCACCGGGAGCCCACACTTCACCCGCGAGGCTCCGGGGTTTTTTCACTCCCTTTCCGTTTCTGCCAGACGAGGCTCGGGCCCRGAGCCAGGAGAATCCAAATTTGGGAGTTGAGCCCGCCCCGCCTCATTTGCATCTGTCGATTGCTGCGGGTGTGGAGAGGAGGGCAATGCAAATGGAAACCTCTGATCCCGCAAACCGCGCCCCATCCCCGTGTGTCACCGGCGCTTCTCGCACAGAATTCGGGCCCGACGCCACCTCGGAGAGATTTTTCTCTCCTACAGCAGCAGAGTTGGAAGGATTAACGATCCCTGGGGGGTTGAATGAGGAGGATTTTGTGGGGAACSCTTTATTCAAAGCTTCTCAAACCCCGTGTGCTTTGAGGAACTCGGCAAAAGCGTTGATTTATCAGCACTCCCGACGTGTCGCTCGTTCTGACAAGGTTTTGGGAAAGTTTAGAGTGTTGGAAGAATTGATGGAAAAGCCCAACCTTTGTTTTGTTTATCTGTCTGAGCTGATTGACGTCCAGAAATGATCTTGTGCTCTCAATGGCTGTCGCCTTCCATTCAAAGGACTCGGCTCCTTTACTCCAAGGTTTGATTTTGAGCATTGTAAAGCTCCCGCCGCTGGGTAATTACAACAAATTATCGGAATAATTCCAACCCTGCATCTACTCCGTTACAAATGACAACCAGCAATTAAACCCACCCCAGCCTTTCATCAAATTAAACACAAAAAAACCGCTTCACTCTTGACCGGGGTGTGTCCAAAATTCATAATAAGCACCCACTCTGCTCGCTCCGACAATAGCTCTCCATCCTTGACAACTTCTGGCTGTTTTTTTTTTTTTTTTAAAAACAAAATTCTCTGTAGGAGGCTCCCGAGGGATGCAGATGGCAGATTCTGTCCCATCAGACAATGGGAAAAGCCGTTTGTGGGGTTAGAATGGAAGAACCCCACAGGTGACGGGGTCAGCAGCGGGGATTTGGGTGAGGAGGCGGCTCAGGGGAGCTTGGGGGAAATTTTCTGTCATGAAGGTGAAAAATTTGGCACCTCTTGCACCAAGGAAAGATTGAGCAGGAAGCAAAAAACAAAGAGGTTGTGGCTGTCCTGGATCTCTGGGTGTGTCTAAGGCCAGGCTGGACATTGGAGCACCCTGGGACAATGGGAGGTGTCCCTATGGCAGGGGTGGCTCTGGATGGGCTTTAAGGTTCTCCCAACCCAAATCTTTCCATGATTTTATGATCCCATTCCATTCCAAACACCCAGCGCCATAAAGAACTTGGGAAGGAGACGGAACAACTCCTGCGGGTTCTCCCAACCCAAATCTTTCCATGAGTTTACGATCCCATTCCATTCCAAACACCCAGCGCCATAAAGAACTTGGGAAGGAGACGGAACAACTCCTGCGGGTTCTCCCAACCCAAATCTTTCCATGATTTTATGATCCCATTCCATTCCAAACACCCAGCGCCATAAAGAACTTGGGGAGGAGACGAACAACTCCTGAGGAGCGAAGCAGAGGCGAGCGAGCGAAATCCCAATGTTCCCATAAAACAGCACTTATCAATCGAGAGATTCCCTGCAATTCATCCCCTCGGATCACGTTTTATCTGTTTCCAGCTCAGATTAATGGCCATGCCACAGGCAAATTCTGCTCCACAACACCGATTTTCCCTCCCATCCCTGTAAGAGACCGTACGGAAGACCCTTGACTGTCTCACGATCATCAAAAAAAACCCCAAGGCAGGAGAAAGGGGGACTTTTGCTTAAAGGAGTCCGAGCCTGATCAAGGTGGGGTGACTGCCAGATTTCCAGCTCCTAGGCTGGCAGGTACAGCGTGTCAACCATGGATGGCTGCGCTGTTTAAAGAACATTCTCTCTCCACCACTCGGCCGATTTCTCCATGCTTCACAAGTTTCCATCAGGTTTCCATGCTTCACAACCCCCCTGACTTGCAGCCACCCGCTTTAAAAAAGACTATAAAAAGTCTCTCCGAGAAGACCCCAGATGGAGATCTCTCCCGACGGACGCTGGCGAACCCCATGGAACCTCGGAGGATTCGTCGGAACCGTTGGTAGCTATAACCCCACTCTCTCTCTCTCTCTTTCTCTCTCTCTCTCTCTCTCACCCTCTTCTATCGCAAAATATCCAAATAAATTATTCTTGATTATTTAAAGCATATATATTTGCCCCTCGTTTTCTTTTGCACTCTGAGATTCTGATAACAAACCCTCACGACCCCCGCTTGAGTTAAGCAGATCGTGACAATCCCTCAGCCCGGCCGGATCGGGACAAATGATTCCCCCAATGACACTTTGCAGTGACAAACTGCCCAACCCCGAGGAATAAAATGAGGAATTATTCCAGACTCCAGCCTTGTCTCCACCTTTCGTTGAGAATGCAGCACGAGGGGATGGTTTTATTTCCTCCCTGGAAGGTTATAAACTTCAGAGTACATAAATTTCCCTACTCCCAGCAGCAGTTCYGAGTTCCTGGCCATCCACCAGGATCACTCCTCGTCCTCCAAAATCCACCGGGAGCTCTGCAGAGCTGCTTGGAAAGAAGCAAATCTGACACTTGCCAATATTTTCCCCTTTTTTGTTGTAATTATTGTTATTTCAAGTTTTCCTCTGTATGAGGAGCAATCCTGTTTCATGTCCCCTGAATGAATTACAGGCTCAGGTAAAAATTACCAAACTTGGGTATCCCAAACCAAAAAAACAGGAAACTTTTGAGGGCTCTGCACTTATTTATCACTTTACAGGGTGTATAAAGGTTGGTGGTTTTTTTTTTTCACTCTGAAAACACTTTCTTGCTGTTACTGCAGAAATGAGTTTGTTAAAAGTCACCATAAATTATTAAAACCACGAAGAACTCGATCATCATCATCACCATCGCATTTTGCAGCATGCACAGCTGATACACATCCTTCTCTCCAGGATGTAAAAATACAACCTGGACAGACAAAATTGCAATAAAATGGAAAATACGGAGCTTGATTAATTTATAACTTTCCGTTTTTTCCATTTATTCCAAATCTGCACAGAATTCAGGACCATTCAGCTCCACACTTCCCCAACAACTTCATCTCYGGCACCGCCAGCACCAGGATTTCCATTTCCATTTCACATTTAGGTGTTAATGAACTTTATCTCTGAAAAGTTTGGAATTTATCAGAAAGGAAATGTTATCAGTGACATTCCACAAAGCACAATTCCTGCTGAGCTATCCGAAATCCAAAATTCCCGGGACCCAAAATAACCAAACTAAAGGCCAACTTCTGGCCTGCAAAACGTATTTGTGYCTATTCTGCAGATCTCTAAAAGTCAACAGAATTTAAAGTCAAATTCCTCGGGAATATTCCAGAAAAAAGTGATTTTGTGTCATGATCTGGGGATTGAAAAATCTGTTTTTTCTTTTTCCTTGTGCCCATGAAAACCCCACAACGGTTTGTGCAGCCACATCTGATGGGTCTGGACCCAATAATCTCTCTATAAAACAGGAATAAATGAGGAATAAATCAATTATTATAAAATTTATAAATTTTAAATATTAATAAATGATTCCTGTGATATCCAGGAATTCAGCAGAATGGAAAAATGCAATTTAGTGAGGAAAGGACTTTAAACTCATTATTTGTAGCTCAGCTCAGAAAAGAAGGGAATGGTTGAAATAAACAGTTCAGACGATCATAAACAAAAAATAAATACTTTGAAAATCTCCTTTCTTTCCCTGGAGGAGACAGAAATTCCCCTCTACGCTCTGAGGGAGCAGCTCCAGCTTCCCCAAATCACAACATTTGAAATTGTCCAAAAGGTTTTAAAAATCCTTCCAGAATAATCTGAGAATATCACAGAGCTGAGAGCTCCCACACGAGGTGCCCAACTCCAAGGGAATTCCAGTTCCCTGTCAAAGGCTTTTCCCTAAAAACCCTCGAGGTAAACACAACATCGATTTAAAATACAATCAAAAATACAAAAATGAGAAAAAATTAAATTATGAATCTTTCCTTTCATGGGCCTGTGGAGTCCAAAAGGCACCGTCGTTCTGGGCTTTAGATCTCGGCTTTTAACAGCAAATCCCAAATACAGAAATCGCTTTTTTTTTTTTGTTCTCATCAAGCACCAGCTTTTCTGTCTTCAATCAAAAATTCATAAAGCTTGATGAAAGCAACCATGGGTATTATATAAATTTTTTTTTTTACTCAAACCACACTGTGTTTTCATCTTCGGATTTCCCCCTTTCAGGAAAAACCCCCACTGAAGTATTTTTGGAACAACTTCCACAGCCAGGTGACAAATTTAGAATTTGTTGAGTTCTTTTCCCCTCTTTTTTCCACCACAAAATGAAAGATGCTTTGCTGGTTCTGCCATGGGAGCTCCTCTGTTGCTCTGCAGATTTTTTTAGTGATGTCAGAACAATTTTTGAAATGAAAACTGGACTATTTAAAATTCAGAAACTATTCAAGCCAGTTTTAGCAGCTTCTGGAATTTTATTCCTCAGTACCAAAGGAGCTGCTTGAAAAGCATAAACTCCTCCATGAATTTCATCATGAATTTCATCTCATGGTCAAGATTTATCACGTTTGATAACAATTGTGGCACTTGGGGACACGTGGTGGCCTTGGCAGTGCTGCTCAATGCTTGGACTCGGTGATATCAGAGGGATTTTCCAGTTTTACTGAGTCTTTAATGTGGGCTCAATGTGGAACTCGAGTTTCTAAGGGGGATTTTTAATCTTGCACCCGAGCTTAAATTGAAGGTTTAAATTTAAGCTTAAATTTGAGGTTAAATTAAATCAATGGATCCACTCTGCCCTTCCAGAACTTCTCGGGGGCAGCCCTGAGTTCATCATTTTAGGTCCCTCCTGATTCAACTCTTC
>NW_026624801.1:2258-3925 GCF_030028575.1 Malurus melanocephalus | reverse complement strand
CCTCATCACCAGGGCTCACACAGGGCTTGTCAGGGAAAAAAAAAAGTTGGGATTTGCCTGAGAGGAGCATCCATCCCTGCTGCTGACAGGTAGAGAGGGCTGAACGGCAGCAGAGAGAGCAAAAAACCTCCTAAACACTCCTTAAATGAGGTGGGGGGAGGGAAAAACAACCCGGAGGTGGGTGTGATGGGTGTGATGCCTGGTGATTTTCACCTTTTCTTTTTATAGACTCTTTTAGATATTTTATAGACCCTATCAGATATTTTATAGACACTTTTATGCATTTTCTAGACCCTTTTATAGATTTCTGTACCCTTTCAGATATTTTCTATACCCTTTTATATATTTTCTGTACCCTTTCAGATATTTTCTGTACCCTTTTAGATATTTTCTAGACCATTTTAGACATTTTACAGACCCTTTTAAATATTTCTGTACTTTTTAAGACATTTTCTAGACCCTTTTATATATTTTCTGTACCCTTTTATATATTTTACAGACCCTTTTGGACATTTTCTAGACCCCTTTATATATTTCTGCAATCTTTTAGATATTTTCTGTACGCTTTTAGACATTTTCTAGACCCTTTTATATATTTCTGCACCCCTTTATATATTTCTGTAACCTTTCAGATATTTTACAGACCCTTTTAGATATTTTATAGACACTTCCATATATTTTATGGATCCTTTTAGACATTTTCCATATCCTTTATGTATCCCTGCTAAACTCACCCTACTCGCCTGTGGTTTTGGTCATGTTCCAAACTTAATTTTGGAGTCCCGCTGAGCCCCGGGCTGTCCCAAACTCGAGGGTTCAGCCTTTTCTGGAACCTTCTCTCTGGAGCACRTTGTGTAACCTGGGCTCTGGCCCAGCTGGGGGGATTCTTTACAACAGGGGGACATCGCTGCATCATTGGGGGATTCCAGGCAAATTCACTGATTTGTGAGGGTGATAAAATTCATTCTTGGACTGGATGGTCCTGGGGGGAATTCTCCAACCTCAGCGATCCTGGGATTCCACGATCTCCAACCCCAGAGAGTTCCCATCTCCCTGCCCCAACACCTCCTCTCCAAATCCTTCTTTTCCCTACCTGGCAGGAGCAAGATTTAGATAAACCAAGGGATATTTTCCCACTCTTTGAAGGGAATCTGTCAGAATGTCAGAATTTATAAAATCCAGAGGATTTTAACCTTTAAAAGTTTCCAAACCATGTTTTCTGCACATTTACAACACCTCAGGTATATTTTTTTTTTTTACTTAATTCCTCTGCACATTGCTCAGCTCCAACTGGAACTGGAAGCAGTCGATATCCCAAGTTCCCTCTCCCAGCTGGAGTCAGCCTCATTGATTTCTCTGAAATCAARTATTTTAGGTTTGATTCGAAAAGCTAAAGGCACCAGCTCTCATTATTTAGCACCATTTGTGCCACTGGAGGACTTGACATTTTCTATCTACTTCACAAATAATAAATAACCCTTCGACTCCAAAATGYCACCGATTTTTCTTAACCTATTTGGTGTGATTTAGCACAGCTTAAATGTAACAAACTCATCGCATTTTCGCACTTTTTTTGCTGCCCAAAAACCACACTCCTTATATTATCGAATACTAATTTTATAGAGTGCAACTACAAGATATTAGAGCATATTTTAAAATAAATGAGA
>NW_026624801.1:0-1048 GCF_030028575.1 Malurus melanocephalus | reverse complement strand
CCCAGAGCCAAACTTTAATCAAACAACACCTGACCCAAACAATTCCTGATTTCCTGATGCAAATCAGCAATTTTGCTTTTCCTTCTTCCTTTTTTTCCCCCAATTCTGTTTTCCTCCTTTTCTACAGAGCCTGAAATCCCAGGATATCACAGCACATCCCAATTGGCAAAGGAAATGTCCCAATGGAGAGACCCAAAGGGTGTTGGGATCGTTTCTCTTCCCAAGGTCAGTCCTGCTGGGAGGTGACTCTTCCTTCCGAATTCAACAGAAACTTGACAGGATTATTCCCATTAAACATCCCTGCTGTACTTGTGCACTTTGCACAATCCCTCTTTTATTTGCATTGAAATAACTGCATTAAATTACAGTTAATTCCAAATTTGCTACCGAGCTCACTGCTTTCAGTGGTGGAGATTGCAGATACAAACAGAAGCATTTAATTTTACATGAAAATGTCAAATTGCTTCTGCTCTCTTCCCCCCATTCYCACCAATCCCAAATAACCCGAGGCACCAAACTTTGCAGTGCTCTGACACACCCCAGAGCCAAACTTTAATCAAACAACCCCTGACCCAAACAATTCCTGATTTCCTGATGCAAATCAGCAATTTTGCTTTTCCTTCTTCCTTTTTCCCCCAAAACTTTCTGTTTTCCTCCTTTTCTGCAGAGCCTGAAATCCAAGGATATCCCAGGACATCCCACCTGGCAAAGGAAATGCCCCAACAGAGAGACCCAAAGGGTGTTGGGATCGTTTCTCTTCCCAAGGTCACGTCCTGTTGGGAGGTGACTCTTCCTTCCGAATTCAACAGAAATTTGACAGGATTATTCCCACAAAACATCCCTGCTATACTTGTGCACTTTGCACAATCCCTCTTTTATTTGCATTAAAATAACTGCATTAAATTACAGTTAATTCCAAATTTACAGGAGTTTACATGAAAATGTCAAATTGTTGCTGCTCTCTTCCCCCCATTCCCACCAATCCCAAATAACCCGAGGCACCAAACTTTACAATTGCCCCAGAGCCAAACTTTAATCAAACAACACC
>NW_026624800.1:23835-26082 GCF_030028575.1 Malurus melanocephalus | reverse complement strand
GCCACAGCGCCCCCTGCCGGCGGGGAGGAATCATCTCCCCAGCGCCAACTGCCGGCGGGGAGGAATCAATCATGGCCTCTGTGCCACAGCGCCCCCTGCCAGAAAGGAGGAATCATCCCCCCAGCGTCATCTGCCAGCAGGGAGGAATCACTGCCCCCTACATCACAGTGCCCCCTGCATCACAGCACCCCCTGCTGGCGGGGAGGAATTACTGCTCCCCGGGCCACAGCGCCCCCTGCCGGCAGGGAGGAATCATTGCCCCTGCGCCTCAACGCCCCCTGCCGGCGGGGAGGAATCAATCATGGCCTCTGTGACACAGCACCCCCTGCTGGTGGAAAGGAATCAATCATGGCTTCTGTGCCATGATATACTATATATATATTCCACCCCCTGCCGGCGGGGAGGAATCACCACCACAGCACCACAGCGCCCTCTGCTGGCGGGGAGGAATCAATCATGGCCTCTGTGCCACAGCACCCCCTGCTGGTGGGGAGGAATCACCACCACAGCACCACAGTGCCCCCTGCTAGCGGGGAGGAATCACTGTCCCCTACATCACAGTGCCCCCTGCATCACAGTGCCCCCTGCATCACACCGCCCCCTGCTGGCGGGGAAGAATCACTGTCCCCCGGGCCACAGCGCCCCCTGCCAGCAGGGAGGAATCAATCATGGCCTCTGTGCCACAGCGCCCCCTGCCGGCGGGGAGGAATCAATCATCTCCCCAGTGCCACAGCGCCCCTGCTGATGGGGAGGAATCCCCACCACAGCGCCACAGCACCCTCTGCTGGCGGGGAGGAATCACTGCCCCCCAGGCCACAGCGCCCCCTGCCGGCGGGGAGGAATCAGTCATGGCCTCTGTGCCACATCGTTCCCTGCCAGTGGGGAGGAATCATTACCACAGCACCACATCGTCCCCTGCTGGCAGGGAGGAATGAATCATCTCCCCAGCTCCACAGCGCCCCTTGCTGGTGGGGAGAAATCACCGCCCCCGTGCCACAGCGCCCCCTGCCAGCGGGGAGGAATCATCGCCACAGCATCCCCTGCTGGAGGGGAGGAATCACCGCACCCACCCTGCCCGACCGAGAGGCACCAGCGCCCCCGCTGGCTGTGACTGTAACTGCACCGAAGGGAGGGCATGGGACAGCTCAGAGAATGGTTCACCGGGTTTCTGGTTCTGTCTGTTGTTGCTGCCGCTGTTGTTTGTAATTAATATTATAAAGAACTATATATTATACTATATATATTATGTGTATATATATGTAACATATATATATAATATATATAATGTATATATATGATACATATTATGTATATATATAATACAGTATATAATATATATAAGTATATATATATAATCCTTAAGTATATATACTGTACAATATATAGTATAATAGAGTATATTACATATATACTATATATATAATGTAGTATATTACATATATACTATATATATAATATAGTATATTACATATATACTATATACTACATTATATATACACTATATACTACATATTAATACTGTAATAAATGTTCACCCTTTTTCCATATCTTCACCTGAAAGCCCCTTGATCTCAAAGTTACAATAATTTGGAGGGAAGGCGGGTGTCATATTTTCTATTCCAAAGAAGATTCCCTCCTTCCCCATCTTTCAAACCAAGACACGTGTGGATGGGGCACTTGGGGACATGGTTTGACCTTGGCAGTGCTGGGGAATGGTTGCACTTCATGGTTTTGGARGCCTTTYCCAACCTCAAWAATTGATTCTATTCCATACTCATCAGGCCTGCAGACCTGGCTGGAGCAGGAGCCCAGCAGACTGTGGGATGGACTCCACACATGTCCACAAAACAGCACGAGACCCCCAGAAAAGCCACCCAGCCCAARCCATTGGAAACACAGGACRTGCTGSSGRGCAGGACCATAGCTAGCAAGCAGGTCCCATGTTCTGGCAGAGCTCAAAGCCAAATTCCACAGGGGGACAGACAATGAAGTGCCAACCGCTTCGTCGTCGATGAAAGAGGAGTCRGTGCTGGTCTCCTGCGGCGGGGCCTGGGCTGGTTCCACCTCGGGGTAGTAGCCGCTGCTGTAGTAATCCTGGCAAGAAAAGGGAGACCAATTTGTCACAAGAGCAATCCTGAAGTGGCACCGAGCTGTGGACCTGCCCTGTGGGCTAAATCCATCAGAGGGACAAACCAACAAATGCTCTGAGGGACTTTTCACAGGGGCCTGGAGTGACAGAACAAGGGG
>NW_026624800.1:19893-22445 GCF_030028575.1 Malurus melanocephalus | reverse complement strand
TGCCCCATGTGCTAGCTAGCTGCCATGGGCTGCATTCCCTGCCCCGTGTCCCAGGTATCTCAGGCTGCATTCCCTGCCCCATGTCCCAGGCATCTCAGGCTGCATTCCCTGCCCCGTGTCCCAGGCATCTCAGGCTGCATTCCCTGCCCCGTGTCCCAGGTATCTCAAGCTGCATTCCCTGCTCGGTGTCCCAGGTAGTTCACAAAGGCTGGATTCCCTGCCCTGTGTCCCAGATAACTCCTATGGACTGGATTCCCTCTCCCATGTCCCAGACAGCTCCCATGGGCTGCATTCCCTACCCCGTGTCCCAAGTATCTCAGGCTGCATTCCCTGCCCCATGTCCCAGGTATCTCAGGCTGCATTCCCTGTCCCATATCCCAGGTAACTCACAAAGGCTGGATTCCCTGCCCTGTGTCCCAGGTAGCTCACAAGGGCTGCATTCCCTGCCCCGTGTCCCAGGTATCTCAGGCTGCATTCCCTGCCCCGTGTCCCAGGCATCTCAGACTGCATTCCCTGCTCCATGCCCCAGGCAGCTCCCATGGGCTGCATTCACAGGAGCAGCCAGTACCTAACTCGAGCCCCTCTCTCAAGTACCTGTCCAGAAGCCCCTCACTTCCCCTCCATCCAGTGAACCCACCTGGTAGTAGCCCCCAGGCTCGCCATAGGCAGGGGGGAACTGGCCATAGGGCTGGCTGCCGTAGTCCTCGCCAGGTTTGGGTGCCCAGCTGTGCTGAGCTCCRCTGGAGCCCGCGCCCGTCTTGAACTCCAGAGGAGCATTAGCGGCCGCGTCCTGGAACTGGGGCTCCGGCTCTGTCCCGGGCGGAGGGTCCTCCGACCCCGCCGTGCCAGGGTACAGGTAGGGCTCGGTGCCCACGGCGCTGGGCTCGCTCCTATCAGACAAGGAGAAGTAGTTCTCTGGCTGCACCTCCTCGTCGCTGTCCTCCTCCTCCTGCGTGATCTGCTTGGTTACCTGCAGCGCCGCRCTCTTGGCCGCGGCTTTGATCGCCGACGGGGACGGAGTCGTGGGCACGGCCGGCTTGGGCACGGGTTTGGCTTTGGAGGAAGAGCTTGGAGCCTTGGCAGGCTTGGGGTCGGAAGCGTTTTCTCCCGTTTTCCTGGAGAATGCGTAGGGCAGGAGTACCCGATTGGTCTCTTTCACTGTCATATTTTTGGGTTGAGGAAGCAAAGCGGACAAGCCAGAGCCCTCGCCGCGTCCCTGGTGAGATCCGTGCAGGACAAATGGATCACAGAAAGAAAAGAGTGAGATCATTCACTTCTGATTTTCTGTCAATTATCCTCCCAGTTCTACCACCACCTGTGGGTTTCCCRCTGCTTGGCCATTCTGAACACAGTGCACAAAATGCCAGGGGGACTTTGAAAGGAAACATRGTATTTGCAAATATCTGCCCAATTGCCAACATTTAAATTGGTGAAATTGCCCAAAAAAGGGACTTGAAAACCCACAGGATTTCAGGAATATCTCTAAAGCCACAAGGTGATCAGAGTGGCTGATTTACACCAGTGGAAGCCCAAGACTGGTCACTATCAAATACTTTTTCCTGTGACAGTTGTTTAATCAAGTGCTCTTGTTATTTACCTGAAGAGTATTTTTCTTCTTTGCTGGTTCATCTTCCTCTGAATCTGACTGAGAGAGAAAACCAGAGCTCAGCACAACCTAAAATGCTAAACTAAAAAAAATTAYGTTAATAAACCCCAGGAAAATAAACCCAAAGGAAGGGAAGAACTCCAGGTACACAGCAACAAGTCAGGGCTCTCTTTCAGAAGAGTAACTGGAGGGAAAGCACAAACCACACAAAGGGTGTGAAGTTCACTGCAGGGATGCAGGGCATTGTTCCAAATAATGCTGGAATTGCTAAATATCCAGTTAAAAAATGAGTGGAAAGGCTGGTTGGCATCAGAAAAGGCCTTAAATATCTCGACAATTTCATGGCTTCTCAAAAGACTTGGGATCGAGGGTTTGTGCCAGTTTACCTCCAAATCCTAAACCAGGGAAAGACAAGGAATGTGCATAAATGAAAGGAGCTGGGAGTGATTGCAAACCCTCAGGTTTGGGAGAGAGGGGACACTGCAGCTGCCCTGGARCACCTCCACAGGATGAACTACAGGGATGGGAGGGATTTTAAGGAGAAAGAGGGAACAACTGAGGATGTCAGTCACAGGCCAAAGGACTTCCAGGAATCCCAAGTGGGAACTGCTTGGACCAGCTCCACTTYAATGTACTTTTTATCCTTTCAACATTCATTTGCTCAACACTGACAACCTGCARAATGTGCAGTCAGAGCCCACACAGAGAAGGGTAAAGCAGGAACAAATTCCTGTTCATTCCAACTGTCTGGAATCACATCCCAGTGCTGCAAGGAGGTGAGTAAGCAAAAAGTGAGGGACTGGGATATCCCTCATCCCTCTGTCCCAAAGGCTGAGTCTCCAGAGCTCCGGAATTTGCCAGACTGGGATGGTTATTGGGAACAGGGTGGTTCAGGAAGGGATGAGGAACCTGGAATTTGCCAGACTGGGATGGTTATTGGGAACAG
>NW_026624800.1:16121-19352 GCF_030028575.1 Malurus melanocephalus | reverse complement strand
ACAACACTGACTCCATCTGGGCTCCCCCAAAGTGCTGCCAGGCCACTATTAATGGACACTGTTTATAAATCCTTCCTTGAGCCACCTGTCCCCATGGAAATGACCCCAAGCTTCCTGTCCAGCTCCTCCAACTGCCACAAGCACTCCTGTCACACCAGAACCGGTGATGTGACCATCACCTCCACATGACAACAGGCCAGCTAGGGGCACCCTGGTCCAGTGGAAACTGTCCCTGCCTGTGGGACACCCCAGTGTTTTAAGGTCTCTCCCAACCCAAATCATTCCAGGATTCTGGGTGCTGGTTTAGATGAGATATTAGGAAGAAGTTCTTCCCTGAGAGGATGGTAAAGCCCTGGCACAGGCTGCCCAGAGAAGCTGTGTTTGCCCCATCCCTGGAAGTGTCCAAAGTGGGAAGTGTGCTTGCCTATGGCAGGAAAGTGGAACAAGAGGAGCTTTATGGTTCTTTCCAACCCAAACCATTCCATGAATCTATGACAGTGCTGTCCCAAAGGGAACGAGCAGTGAGGTTCCCCGAAATAAAAAACAGGTAGGCAGGGACCCGCCTTTCTCCACTCTCACTGTCTAGGTTCAGGATCCCTGCAAGGGAAAAAAAAACCAAACCCACAAGCTGAGGAGATAATCACCTAAAGGTTTGGAAGATGACTGAAGCCTTTAGATAAATAAGTAATAAAGTGATCGAAAAATCTATCACGTGCACAATTAACAAAAGAGACTTTCTTGKGCTACAACGCCCTGCAGCTCCACATCATCAAATCGTTAACTCCAGGAATAAAGAAKGGTGTAGATAATCTGGGTTTGGCTCATTACGATTATAAATAAGGTTTCTATATCAGTTTAATTCTGCAAAGCGCTTTAGGATTAGGGCAGGCAGCCAGGACAAATCTCCCGGTGGATGCCACAACAATAGATCCCGGTACCTCGGTGCGACAGAGGGCGGGGGGAAGGTTTCACCCCCGAAGGGTTCGAGCACGGGGTTTGTTCYATACTCACATCCCCCTTGTGCAGCTCGGGCGCCGCGATCCGCACCGGCTCCGTCCTCTTCTTTGGCTTGGGGAGGCCCAAACCCGCCCCGGGGGAGGCAGCGGAGGGCGGGTTAAKGGGGGAAGCGGCGGTGGCAGCATTCCTGGGGGGCGGCAGCAGGAGCCCCCTCGACCGGGGGGGTTCCGCGGCCCCGTCTCCGCTGCCGGTGGGCTCGGAGGGGCTCTCGGTCCCGCCCTGGCCCGGCGAGSCGCTGCCGAAGCCGCTCACGGCGGGCGGAGGGCCCATGAGGAACGGCGGGGGCACCGCGGGGGCTCTGGGCGGGGGKAGCGCGGCGAAAAGCCCCCGGGCCGAGGGCTGCTCGGCTGCGGCTGGGGGAGAACCGGCGGCTTCCTCCTCCTCGCCCGCAGGCTCCTCCGCATCGCTGTCCTCCTCACTGCTGGCGTAGGCCACGAGGGACATGGCCCCGGGGAGGGCGGCCCTCCGCGGACAGCAGCCGCTACGCGAGGCCGGGGATCCGCCCTCCGCGCTAGGCCGCGCCGCCGCCGCGCCTTCAGCGCCCGCAGCGGGGAGGAAGAGGCGGGTGAGGGCGAGGCTACGCCGCCATAGCGGCCCCTCCCCGTGCGGCGGCGGGGCCGCGGAGCAAGGCGAGGCGACAGCGGCAGCTCCGCGCTCCCGGTAATGGCTGCCGGCAGCGCCCCGCTGCCCGCGCTGCGGCGACGCCGGACTACAACTCCCGGCGTGCCCCGCGCTGCAGCGCCGCGCCCGCCTCCCGGTGTGCCCCGCCGCGAGGCACCGCGGGAAATGTAGTCTGTGGTGCCACGCGGCGGGACCCCCGGGCGGGACCGGGACAAGGCCCGGGCACAGCGGGGACGCGAGGAGGCCCCGGGAGACGGAACGGAACGGGACGAGGTCGGGTCTGGGGACAAAGATGAGGACGAAGATGAGGATGAGGAGGCGGGAGGGCCCGGCCCACCCTCGCCAGGCCACTGATTCATTGCCAAACCGAGCCCCGAGCAGGCACTGCAGCACCTGGTGTGGCCCCGGTGTCCGGTACGGCGAGGGCTCTCCCTGCMTTCCATCCTTTCATTTTTGGGGTAGTTTTGGGGTAGRATCARTCCTGTGAGCCCCAGGGGAAGCTGCTGGACCGGGATACAGGAGGCCTGGCTAGAACCTGGTTTATCCAGCCRGCGCTTTGCTGATTTTCAGTTTGATTTGACGCCTTTGACCTCCTTCTGGGTTGTTCTGGCCTTAATAAGCAGCGAGCTGGGCTCGAATTTGGGTCCCTGACACCCAGGGAAGCGATTTGCAAAGCCACTGCAAAGTACCAGCACAAGTAATTAAAGCAAAATGGAGATAAACGAGTGCATCCTGAGCCCTCTGTTCATTTGGAACGGTGTGAAATCCAGCCAGCGYGCCCTGTCACCCTTGCTGGCCCGTTCTGGAGGACTGAGGAGTGTTAAAAATACAGAATTAAAAATAGGCATCGAGGCCTTGGGGAGCGAGAGGGACAGGCACGGGAGGCTTCCAGGAGTTACATTTTCCCCCAGTCCTTACGCGGCCGTGACCTGCGAGGGCAAAGCCAAGAGATCCCAGCACAAGGACACGGAGGAGGAGCAGGACAAGGACAAAAAAAAATGTCCCTGCAGCCAGAAGRTCCCATCTGCACCAACCTATCTTCAGGAACCACTTTCCCTGAGAATGTGGGTTCCATATCCCAAATACCCTTTGGACTCAAATAGAATAATAATTTGGGCTGGAAGTGACCATWAAGATCATCCTGGGGATTCKYTGGGATCTTCCCTGCGGATTTTTTCACTCCTTCCTAAGCACCTGGGCTGGTAAATTTTTAGGATTTAGGAAAGGGAAATGGGGTATTCCCTGAAAAGCACTGAATGGTTTAACCACCCCAAGCTCTAACATGAGGCAGCCCTCATCCTCCGCCAAGGAAAATCAACAGGGACTCTGTCAGGGAGAGGAGGGACCCAGTTTAAACAAGGTCTGGCTCCTGCTGTGCAGAAGGAGGGAGGAATCCTTGTTTCCCTCAGCCTTTTGTCCATTTTTCCATTGCAGGTGGAGATTCCTTGGGACTGGTCTCACCCCCAGGCAGCGGGATCCTGCTGTCAGCCACGACCCTGCCCAATTATTTATTTGTGTTTCTTTGCRGCTTGTTAGGAGAAATTAGGCCAAGGAAAGCACAGGGGGATGGAAAGAAAAGAGCCCAGCCCAGGA
>NW_026624800.1:13529-14772 GCF_030028575.1 Malurus melanocephalus | reverse complement strand
ATTTTAGTCAAAGGTCTTGTTCGCCTTTGCCCTGAGGGAAGAGTGCTAAAGTTTCTTTCCAGGGCATTGTTCCACCAGGTGAGGCGTGATGAGGTTAACATCTCAAAAAAGATAAGGACCATCAACAGTCATCAGTGGCCATCAGTGACCATCAACGGAACATCAGCTCCAAAATTCCCTTCCTGGCATGGTCGGAGACGCCTTGTCTGGGAAAAGAGATCAGAAGGAGGACCTAATTAGCATCAGAGGCAAAGAAATCCAGATCCAATAAAAAAACAAATACTAAGAACTACGAAACGTTGGACCAGTAAACACTAAACCAATAAAATTCTTTGGGTTTTGACTGTATAAAGTTTGGGGGGAAGTCTTGTGACATTTTTGTGTTCTAGAATGATTCTACACACCTGGGCTATGTGTAGATGAGATGATTTCTGTGGCACATCTTGGCCAGAACAACATCCTGGCCACAAAACGAAGTAATGCTTTGACTTACTAATATTAAAATATTGTTAGAGTTTTTGTTTTTCCCACAGTTCTGGTGACAATTGGGTTTGTGGTTCGGTTTGTCTTCTCACACATACTAGTAACTTTTCCCATATCTTTGCCTGAAAGCCCCTTAATATCAAAATTATAATAATTTGGAGGGGTTCATATTCTCCATTCCAAGGGAGGTTCCTGCCTTCCTTGACAGCCACCTGTATTTCAAACCTGTACACCAGGTTAGGGTGGAGTTCTGGTCTTGCACACGTCTTAATTTAATGTGTTCAATTTAATCCCGGGTGTTTGTTTGGGGATASCAGCGCCCAGGTTCGATCTGAAGCCGGGACCAAGGTGACAATTTATTTACTCCCCTGGTGACTTTGTCACCCGAAGCTGGCTGGGGCCCAAATCTCCTCCCCAGGCATCCAGAGATTCCCCATGCCCCTTGAGCAATCCCGGGAGCTCCAACCAGGCTCTGCAGGACAGGGAGATAAAGGAAAGAAAAGAAAAAATTCTTAGGAAATTAGGAAAATTTTCTAAGGAAAAAAAAATCTTTTTTTTTGAAGGAAAAGTTCTTTGTTCTGCTGGGGGTGAATGGGGCAGCTCAGTTGAGGGGGACCTGGGTCGGCACCAAATGCTCCCAATCCTTGGTTTTTGTCTCGTTTGAAATGCTGACCTCCCTCTCCTATCAYAAATTYAGCTGYAGCSAGGATGTGRGATTTTGGGGATGCTGCTACATCGGKTTTACTTCATCTTACACTGG
>NW_026624800.1:3064-12868 GCF_030028575.1 Malurus melanocephalus | reverse complement strand
CCCCCTCCTCCCCCTCCCCCTCCCCCGCCCGCTCCCCCGGTCCCGGGAGGAGCCGCCAGCCAAGATGTCCCGGTCCAACCGGCAGAAGGAATACAAATGCGGGGACCTGGTCTTCGCCAAGATGAAGGGTTACCCGCACTGGCCTGCCCGGGTAAGGAGCTGGGGAAGAGGGTGGGGGGCGATGGGACCCACCGGTGTCCCCCCGGTGCTCTCTCGGGTGCTCCCCGTTGCATAACGCGGGCGGCCGAGGTGCCCCGGGGGTGGGGGGAGGGGGTGCACCGGGGTCAAGCTCCCCCCGTGTAACGGCRGGGGGAATAATGCCTACATTGGGGTCAGGCTTCGTTCTCCCCCCTTCCCCTTCCACCGGGGCCGGGGTCTAACTTTACCGGCACCTTATGTAAGGCCGGGCCCGGCCGACTTGGGGGTTACTCGGTCCCGAGGTTTGGAGAGGCGCTTTCGGATCGTTTCGTTGGGCTCGGGGGGGGGATTTCACGTGTTCGAAACAACGTCCCGGGCTCCCCCGGGTCCCTTTTGTGCTGTTTATTCATTTCTCTCCTGGGGGGGAGGGGGGGGTCACGGGTGGGGACCGCGTGGCTTCTGCTACCGCGTGGGAGCGGGGGGCCGGCCGGTGACCGGGGCCGTGTCCACCACCGGAATACGAGTCTGGGCCAGCCCGAGGTGACCCCCCCGACACCGGGGTTGGGGTCGGTCCTTTTTCCACGTGGGGCCGCCGCACCACGACCCGTTTCCCGCTCCATTGCGAGACACCGGGGAGAGGCCAGGTCGCTCCCGCTTCGCTTCACCGATGAACCGGGGGACACGGGGAGGGGGTCGGTTCAGCCAAACCCCCCCCGTTCTTGCTCCTCCGGCAGCTCCCCGAACGTGTCCCCCCGGCTCTGCGTGGCCTTACCTCCTGCCACGGGTACCAGAGAGGTGCCAGCGCTCGCCGGGAGTTTGGCTTTAGCAAATCGATAGAATTGCTGAGGACTTAGGACGGGGAGAACGGGGGCCGTGTATTCGGGGAGAGGAGGGGTCGAGGTTTCACCATGTGCCGGACCCGCCGCTGTCCCCCCCGGCTCGTTCCCACCGGAGCCGAGTCCTGGGCACCGGACGGGTGTGGGGGTCCCTGAACGTCCCCGGGAAGGGTCCGTGCCATAAGCCCGGGACCCCTGGGATGAAAAGCCCAGAGCCACCAGGGCCGGATCCCCGGCCGGGGGCCGTGGGCAGCTCTGGCTGCACAACACGGCGCTGGTTATTTTTAAGCGGTTGATGATGCAGTTTAAAATTTCCTTGGAGTGTTCCCCCCACACGCATACACACACACACACACACATTCCCCTCCCGGCCTTGCTGCAAAGGGCGCTGGGGCTGCCTGGAAACCCCAAATTGAGCGGAAAACGGGAGGAATGGCGCGGTGGGCTTTAAAGGCCGAGGATCCCCCCCCCCATCCCCGTTCCCCCCATCCCCTCCTCCTTCCCCTCCCGGATTTGAATAACTTTTGTTTGGTTTGTCGGGTTCTGGCGGGGAGGCCGGGAGGGGGTTGGGAGCCGTTCGGATTTGGCACTGGCCTCCCAACGCGCATTTGAAAGCGGCTTTGCGAGGAGGAGCCAGAGGGATCCCTGGGAGCCCGGCGCCTGCTTCCACCACCGCCTGCTTTTCCACCGCAGCTTCTCTCCGGGGGAAAGCGACGCTTCCCCGGCTGCCTCATCCTCCTCCACCCATCGCATCGCGGTGGGGTTCGGCCCCGCTTCCCCAAACCCCCCCAATTGTGTGCCCCCGCCGGGGGTGACGCCGGGTCGGGACTTGCAAAGCTTCGTGCCGGGCTCAGCTCCCGGGGACCGAATTAGCGCCTGTGTGCGCCCAAGCCCGCTCGGGTTTCACGCCCCACTCGTCTCTCCCAGCGCTTGGTTTCACTGCCACCATCATGGCAGGATGGTTTCAGGGGCTGTTTCAGAAGAGGTTTTGTCCCTCCCGAAGCAGCAGGAGGTTGGGTTCCCTGAGATTGGGGGGGTTTGGGGTGCAGCCCTCTGTGCCTCTGTGACTAATCGGTCAGGGTGAAGCAGGCAGGGTTTGCCCGTGACTAATCAGGTGCTGTGATGAAACGTTACCCGGCCACGCGTGGCGTTTGCTGGGATATTTGTTTCCAGCCAGGTGTGGCTGGAGCAGAGAGATACAGCGRGGAATGAAATGGAGGGGGGGAAGAGGCAGCACTGTGCGGGGTKAGGGTTGTTCCTCTGGCCCCATTCCCTGGGGATGGCACCCCAACACCACCAGCTCAGCCCCTGCCCCCAGTCAAAACCTCTCCCTGAGAGGGGCTGGGTTAAACAGAGGGGAAACTGAGGCACGARAGCGGGGAGATGAGTGGCTGGCACCTGGAAGGTGATGCTTGCCTCCCTTTTTTCCTCTCACCCTTTCTCTGCAGGGTCCCTGATGCCGGACCCTCGCTGTCACCTGCCCATCGGTGCTTCTCTGCTGCTGTGGCCAGATCCGCAGCCCTTTTTCCTTAAAGATCTCTGGGACAGCACAGGAGCACAGCAGGGGACAAAGCACCGGCGCCAGGCTGGGGGTCCTGGCACCAGTGACCCCCCTGCCCATGTTCCCATGGCCGGGGTCAGGGTCCTGCTGGCTGTACCCTCTGGAGCAGCCTCTGAGTAGTTTGGTGCTTACCACCAGCCTGATGCTGGAGTGGGACCCGCGGTGGCCCYGGGGCTGAGGAGAGTCCCATGGGTGCAGCTRTGGGGTTTGGGGGTGCCACAGGCCCCACACCCCAGTGCGTGTGCCCCCCATGTGCTTTATCAACCGTGTGTGACCACATGAGTTAATTCCGTTAATTCCCCTTCTTGACACCCAGCTCCTCACCACCTCTCGTCCTGCAGAAGGGAAACTGAGGCAGGGAGGGGGCTGCTCCCAGCTCCCATGGGGGCGGTGCAGGGCAGGCTGTGTCCAGCCGTGCTCCATGGACCAATTGCAAAGGTGAAGAGCAGAGGTTGGGGGCAGAGTCCAGAGCAGGGGACGTGCCAGTCCCTCCCCTGCCATGGTCCAGAGCTTTCCCCGCTAGGGGAGCGGTCCCAGCCCGTTTCCAGACCCACCCAGACGCAGGTCCCAGGGCTGTGACACTGGTGGGGGACAGCAATGGCCACCAGGGACTTTACTCTGGCCCTGTCACCCCCCAGTGCCACCGTCCAGTGAGCGACAGTGATGGACAGACAGTTGTGGGGTGCGATGGTGCCACGAGCCCTGGGCCCCCATCACGGGGCAGTTTGGGCAGCCCGGGCTTTCTGGGTGGATTTTTCATCCGTCTGCACTATCGGTGTCCCCGATGGGGTGTCATCTGCCATGTCCMCACACCCCCATCCCTGCCTGTCCATGCAGATAGAGCCACCGTGTCCCCTTGGGGTGCAGGAGGAGCCGATAAGGGGCTGGTGCTGGCGGGAATGRGCTGTGCAGGAAATCCCATTGTCASGGGGGGATCCCAGCTGTCCCCTGTCCTGTGCCCTCAGTTGGTGGGCTGGGGACAGGCAGCAGTGGRTTTGGGGACRYTGTGGGGACAGCCATCCCTGTCCCTGCTGCCCTTGCCTCTGCATGTGCNACAGCCATCCCTGTCCCTGCTGCCCTTGCCTCTGCATGTGCCGCCTATGCTTCCTTGGGGAAGGAGATTTGGAAACTTGCTGGGGAATGGCACAGATGGGGGATCTCTGTCAGGGTCCTGGCACTGCAAGGGGCTCTGGGGTCCCTGTCCCTTCCTGGAGGGGGATCTGGGTTCCAGGTCCTCACTTGGGGGGCTCTGGGTTCCCTGTCCCAACCTGGAGGGGTCTCTGGGTTCCATGTCCTCACTCAGAGGGGTCTCTGAGTTCCATGTCCTCACTTGGGGGGTCTCTGGGTTCCATGTCCTCACTTGGGGGGCTCTGGATTCCATGTCCTCACTTGGGGGGCTCTGGGTTCCATGTCCTCATTTGTAGGGGTATCTGGGTTCCATGTCCTCATTTGTAGGGGTATCTGGGTTCCATGTCCTCACTTGGGGGGCTCTGTGTTCCATGTCCTCACTTGTAGGGGTATCTGGGTTCCCTGTCCCTTCCTGGAGGGGGATCTGGGTTCCATGTCCTCACTTGGGGGGCTCTGGTTCCATGTCCTCACTTGGGGGGGTCTCTGAGTTCCATGTCCTCATTTGGGGGGCCTCTGTGTTCCATGTCCTCACTTGGAGGGGTATTTGGGTTCCATGTCCTCACTTGTAGGGGTATCTGGGTTCCATGTCCTCACTTGGGGGGCTCTGGGGTCCCTGTCCCAACCTGGAGGGGGCTCTGGATTCCATGTCCTCACTTGGGGGGGCTCTGGGGTCCCTGTCCCAACCTAGAAGGGTATCTGGGTTCCATGTCCTTACTTGGGGGGTCTCTGGGTTTTATTTCCTCACTTGTAGGGGTATCTGGGTTCTATGTCCTCACTTCGGGGGGTCTCTGTGTTCCAGATCCTCACTTGGGGGGGCTTGGTGGGGCCTTAGCCACATTGTCCCAGGAGTGACCTGAGGGAACGTGGCTTGTGGGAAGCAGCATCCTCGGCTGGGCTGGGCTGGGGCCGCCCCTCTGAGTCACATCATCCCCTCCTCCTCCTCCTCCTCCTCCTCCTCGGTGCCACGCGGGGACGGAGCTGCTGCTCCCAGCTGCCGCCATGGCCCCGGGTCCCACTGGGCACTGCTGTAAGAGCCAGACTGACCTTTGCTCTGCTGGGGACCGTCCCTGCTCCTGGAATATCCCTGTGCCTGTGGGGAATGGGGGGCATTGGGCAGGGTGCTGCCAGTAGTCCCGTGGTCACCAATCCTGATACAGGACAGGTTTGTGGGCAGTGGGGATGGCACGAAGGCGCATCCCACCCAGGAGTGGGATGTGACAGTGACCATCCACCATGTCCTGGTGCCCGCAGGGAACCCCTCACCGGTGTCTCATCCCCTCCAGCTCCCGCTGGGTTGTGCCATCATTGCCCCTTGACAACGTGTTGGTTCCATTCCCAGCTCTGGGAAGGAAATCAGGAAAAACCCTAGAAACCCTTGGCCAGGTTCACCCTGGGGTCACGATGGGCTGGAAGGAAGAGGGGTAAAACACTGGTAGCAGGAGCCCTGTCACCACATCTCGGCCCTGCTGGCTGGGGAAACAGAGGCTCAGCAGCCTGGGGGTGTTGTGGTGATTAGAAAAAGTCGGTGCCATGAGTCAGCAGAGCACTGGCATTGGGACCGGGCACCCCGGGCACATCTGCGCTGGCACCTTCCATCCCAGTGACGCGCTGGCGCCTGCCCCGAGACCCCCACCCGCATCCTCCTTCGGCTCCTTCCACCTCCCTTTGAGGTTTTCTCAGGGAATTTATGGCTGCTGGCTGCAGGGGGGGTTATTTTTAGACGCTATAAAAAGCAGCCGGAGTTGCTTTCGCTCCGTTCCCGCTTGGCGCCTCGGGATTATTCACGCTTGGTGGAGCAGCACCTGCCTGTGGGCTTGGCACCGGCTGCTGCCCGACCCCGCAGCCCTCGCCAGGCCATCCCCTCGTCTGGTGACCCCGTTTTGGCTGGGGTGTGTGGGCAGTGTCACCCCAATCCCAATTCCTGGGCTGGGGTGATGCCTGTGGCTCTATTGGCAGTGCCTGAATTTGCTGAGTGTGTCTGAGCTGGTCTAGACAAGAGCTTACAGGGGAGGGAGGGGGTGGGAGATGGGGAGTCCCACTGACCCCCAGACCATTGGACATGACCACTTTTTCTGCTGACCACTTGCCTGCGCTGGGTGAATTCCCAGGAAATCACATTTTCTCTTCTAGGACACTGAAGTGGGGTGATGTCCTGGGGTCTGGGGAGCCCCAGGGGTCTTCACCCTCCCCTCTCACCCCATCCTTTGTGTCACACAGATTGATGAGATGCCAGAAGCTGCAGTCAAATCCTCCTCCAATAAGTACCAAGTCTTCTTCTTCGGGACCCATGAAACGTGAGTGGGAGCCAGGGCAGGGTGGGTGGTGCCAGTGGGTGTTAGAGAGGTGAGACCCCACCCTGCTCCCCCATTCTCACCGTTTTCCCCCTCCACAGGGCATTCCTGGGKCCCAAAGACCTCTTCCCCTACGAGGAGTGCAAGGAGAAGTTTGGCAAACCCAACAAGCGGAAAGGGTTCAGYGAAGGTTTGTGGGAGATCGAGAACAACCCCACGGTCAAAGCCTCCGGYTACCAGGTGGGTCATGAGCTGGGGGGCTTCCATCCCATTTCCCCCTTTCCCCAATTCCTCCGTCCTTGGCACCCTCTTTGAACCCCCCATGCCACCCCCAGCCCACCCAGAAGAAGAGCTGCCCCGAGGCGGCCGAGCGGGAGCCGGAGGGAGATGGGGAGAAGAAAGGCAACGCGGAGGGCAGCAGTGACGAGGAGGGCAAGCTGGTGATCGAYGAGCAGTCCAAGGAGAAGAACGAGAAAGCTGGGATCAAGAGGAAAGCGGAAGATGCTTTGGAGGTAGCGGGGTGGGACGCTGGGGATGGGGGTTGTGGGTGATGAGGGTCGGGCTAAGCTGAGATCCCTCCTCCCAGGACTCCCCTAAACGCCCCAGGGATGCAGAGGGGCAGGAAGAAGACAAGAAGATGGACAATGAAGAGGCCCCCAAAGAGGAGCCCAAAGCCAACCCAGGCGAGGGGGAGAAGAACAGCGACGCCGCCGACGCGCCGGACGCCAACGAAGCCAAGCAGGAGGGCAAGGAGGAGGTCAGAGACCACAAGGAGAGGTGAGGGCAGTGTGGTGACCCCCATCCCCACAGCCCCCCRGGTTTGGGGGGCATCCCTGGCACTGCAGGGTCTGACCATGGACCTGGATCTCTTTTTGGTCCCCACAGCCTGTAGCAGCTTCCCTGGTGAGCTGATCCTTCCCCGCTGGGTCTGGGTGCTGCCCCGTGTCGCCCTCGCCTCTGGCTCGTCGCGTTCCAGAGCTCCGGATGAGAGAAACCACCCCAAAATGAAATTTCAAAAGGAGAAAAAAAAAAATTTAAAAAAACTACAAAAAAAAAAAAAGAGAGGAATGCAGAGCGGCCGGGTACTGATCCCGAGCGCTCCGTGCCTGCCCCAGCCGTGGGCGCACGCTTTGTATTAGTGATTCCTCGGGGCTGAGCAGTTGATTTGAAATAAAAGCGAATCTTGCCTTTTTAAAGCGCTTTGTGGACCCCAGGTCAGCCCCTGGACCCTCCTGCGTGGGTGGTTTTGGGACCCTTTGGGGACAGAGCTTATGGAGCAGGGAATGAGATGGGGCTGGGGAATGGGAAGAGCCAGGAGAAGGTTTTKAAGGTTTTCTATATAAAATAGAAATTACAGAATCCCAGAATGCCCTRAGCTKGAAGGGACACACAAGGATCAAATCCGACTCGTGGCCCTGCACAGTAACAYCCCAAAATCCCAGCATCTGAAAGCATTGCCTAAACACTCCTTGACCTTTAGAATAATGAAATTGTGGGATATCCTAAGCTGGAAGGGACCCACAGGGATCATCGTGCCCTGGCYCTGCACAGGACACCACAAAATCACACCCCGTACCTGAGGGCATTATCCAAACACCCTTGAGCTGGGGCAACCTCGGGGCCATGACCGTTCTCTGGGCACCCTGTTCCATATAAACCAGCGAGGAGAGGTCAAACCGGGGAAATTTGGTTATACTCGGCTCTCCACGGAGGGGACAGCGGGGATTGTCCCCTGCCCCGGGACCAGGCCCCAGAACGGGGAGGGCAGCAGCAGAAAATGGAGCCGTGGTTGAGTGCCAGCCCCGGCGGGACTACGTCTCCCAGCGTGCCGCGCGGCGGGACTACAGCTCCCGTCGTGCCCTGCGGCAGGACTACAGCTTCCGGCAGCCGCTTCATCCCGGGCCGGGTCCCCACGGAAGCTGCAGCGGGGGTGGGGGGGCGGAAAAACTACAGCTCCCGGCGTGCCCCGCGGTAGGACTACAGCTCCCAGCGTGCCCCGCAGCAGGACACAGCTCCCGACAGCCGCTTCATCTCGGGCCGGGTCCCCGCGAGATCAGCGGCGGGGCAGGGGACACTGAGGGGAGATGGAACCACAGTTCCCGGCGTGCCCCGCGGCAGGACTACAGCTCCCAGCGTGCCCCGCGGTAGGAATACAGCTCCCGGCAGCCGCTTCATCCCGGGCCGGGTCCCCGCGGGACTGAGGCGGGGCGGGGGACATTAGGGGCGGCAGGAATACAGCTCCCGGCAGCCGTTTCCTCTCGGGCCGGGTCCCCGCGGGAGCTGCAGCGGGGGTGGGGGGCGGAAGGACTACAACTCCCGGCGTGTCCCGCAGCAGGACACAGCTCCCGGCAGCCGCTTCACCTCAACCGAGCCCCCGCGGGATCAGCGGCGGGGCGGGGGACACTGAGGGGCGGCGGGACTACAGCTCCCGGCGTGCCCCGCGGCAGGACTACAGCTCCCGTCGTGCCCCGCGCCGGGTACCTTCACCCGCGGCGTCCACAGCGCCCCCAGGCGGTGCCGCGTCCGTCTCCGCCCTCACGGAGCGCGGGAGCGGCGCGGAACCCTCAGGTGAGGGGGGTTTGGGGTTCGGAACTTCTGTAGGGGCCAGGGGGCTCTGCAGGATCCTTTTTGGGGTATTACCGAGGCCCTGCTGGGGCTTGGGGCCCTTCGGGGGCTCTGCCGGATGCCTGAGTATCATTTCCGGCGGGGTGGAGGGGGTGTGCTCATGGTACCCTTGGGTTCCCTTTGTGGGGTGGGGTGCTCTGTGGGACTGAGGGCGGACTTTGCGATATCCTTGGGACCCTTAGGGGCTGGAGGGGGCTCTGCCGGTGTCCGTGTCACCTTTGGGGGAATGGGGTCGGTGGGACCCATGGGTTCCCTTTGGGGGTTGCTCTGCCCGTCTGTGGGACTCCTGTATTCTGTGGGGGAAGGGAGAGGTGCCTGTGTGACCCCTTGGTTCTCTTTGGGGAGTGGGGGGCTCTACGGCTCCTCTTTGCAGGACAGGTCCCCTGTGAGTGGGGGGTGCCTTGTGGGATCCCTGGGTTTCTCCGTGGGTATGGGATTGCTCTGCCACTACCCCAGGGGGGTCTCCCTTTTGGGGCTGTGAGGGTCTGTGGGTCCCCTTTTGGGGTGAGGGTTTGCCAAGGATTCAGTCTGCTTTGGGGGGTGGCTGTGCTCTGTGGGATACCTGGTTCCCCTTTTGGGGTGTAGGGGTCTGCCAAGGATTGGGGTTAGGGGTGAGTTTGGGATCCCTGAGTGGTTTCTGTGGGGAGCTGCTCTCAAAGCCAGGTGCTTTGATCCCTTTTCAGTGGGGGATTCTTCCAAAGCCTGGATAGGTGAGGTGTGCTGGGGCTTAACTCCCCTTTGGTGGTGGGGGGGTCTCTGCCGACCCCCTGCATCCCCCACCCCCCAGGGATGTCCCCAGGGGGCTCAGCGACACCCCTGACCCCCTAACCACCAGCACCATGCGGCTCTCGGCCCTGCTGAGCGCGGCACGGCCRCGGTTGCCCCCGGGCTACCGGCACGGGATGTGGCCCCCGGACTCCATGGCCGCCCGGCTCCGCAACCCCCCGGGGCAGCGCCGCCGCAAAGTCTTCGTGGAGCCCATCGCCAAGGACGACTGGAAGGTGTTCAAGGGTGACACGGTGAGGCTCCCCCTCCCCAGGTCCCCCCGTTCTGGCTGGCAGTGGGGCTGGGGTCCCATTTTTACCCCTCTGTCCCCCACAGGTGCAAGTGCTGGCTGGGAAGGACGCAGGGAAGCAGGGGATGGTCACCCAGGTGGTGCGAGCCCGCAACTTCGTGGTGGTGGAAGGACTGAACACGGTGAGGCTGGGGGCTGGACTGGGGGGCT
>NW_026624800.1:0-1100 GCF_030028575.1 Malurus melanocephalus | reverse complement strand
TCCCTGCCCAAACTCAGCGGGGGGCCCTAAGGGTATCTAAAATTGGGTGCCCCCTGCCCAAACTCATGGGAGGCTGCAAGGGCATGCGAAGGGAGTGCACCCTACCCAAACTAACTGGGGGAAGCTGAGGGGGTGCAGAAGAGAGTACCCCCTGCCCAAACTCACTGCAGGAAGCTCAGGGTGTGCTCCCTGCCCCAACTCACTGGGGGAAGCTGACGGGGTGCAGAAGGGAGTGCCCCTGCCCAAACTCACTGGGAGAAGCTGAGGGGGTGCAGAAGGGAGTGCCCCCTGCCCAAACTTATGGGGGGCCGCAAGGGCATGCAGAAGGGAGTGCACCCTACCCAAACTCACTTTGGGAAGCTGAGGGGGTGCAGAAGAGGGTGCCCCCTTCCCAAACTCATTGGGAGAAGCTCAGGGTGTGCCCCCTGCCCAAACTCACTGCGGGAAGCTCAGGGTGTGCAGAAGGGAGTGCCCCCTGCCCAAACTCACTGCGGGAAGCTCAGGATGTGCCCCCTGCCCAAACTCACTGCGAGAAGCTCAGGGTGTGTGCCTTCCTGCCCGGCTGCAGGCCCAGGTGCCTCTTTTCGGGGTCGGCGGCGCGGATGAGGCTCTCGAGCACGGCGCGGTAGCAGTGGGCGCGCAGATGGGCTCCGTCCCCCCGCAGCCGCCCCTCGTACTCCTCCACCGCGTGGCACGCGGCCTCCCGCGCCCGGTACGACAGCCGGTGGCCCGGCAACGCAGCCACCGAGGCGCTCAAGGGGTAGCCCAAGGGGCAGCCGGGGGGCTGCGGGGCGGTCGACAGCTTCATGTAGCAGCAGCCCACCGAGGCCACGGCAGCCACGGCGGCGCTGCGGGCGAAGTGGCGCAGCAGGGCCGGGCTGAGGTCCCCGCAGGCGTGGAGCCCTGTCACCAGCACTCGTTCCCCATCCTCAGAGCCTCCCGGGCCCCCCAGTGGGTTCCGGGCAGCGGGGCCGGGTCCTGGAGGGTCGGGGGGCAGCAGGAATTGACCCCAGGGAGCCCCGGGGTCCAGGCGCCCGGCCACGTGCCGTGGGGCCTGTGGGGTGAGGGGGCGATGCCGGGGGTGTCCCTTGTGTCCTGGT
>NW_026624799.1:9659-27073 GCF_030028575.1 Malurus melanocephalus | reverse complement strand
AACAAAAATGCTCCTCAGTGTTACTTGACTTTGACCACAGTACAGAGATTCAGTTATTCATTGTTCAAAAATGTTTTCATAAACAATGTAATGCCAGGAGTAAGCTGCTCCATCTCTGGAGAAGGAAAATGTAACCAGCATGAAGAAAAAAACAAACCTGAACAGCCATATATATTACCAGTTATAGCTGCCTAATTACAGCAATTTGTGCTCTATTTTTACTCTCTGGCTCGTTATCCATAGTAGACCTGATTCTAAGAGATGCTGATCCCTTCGATTGCCTCTGAGCTGTGTTTCTCCAAGTAATTGCTATTCATCCTTGATCTGACTGAGAACAGAAGTCTTCTAGCACCCCACAGGCTTGGGCGAATTGTGTGTGATACAAGTCAGAAGGATTTGAAGCCTGCTGTTTCTCCCTGCTTTCAGGCTCTTGGAAATAATGACTAATGGAAAGGTATCTCACCATGAAGTCATGCTATTTAGACTGCACCATCTTGGCTGGACTGATACAAAAATGTTTAAATGTAATATCTGAAGAGGGATTTTTTTTTCTCATTTTTCTTATATCATTATAGGACATTTTCTTTCTATAAATACATATAGTTTCTTGATTGAATGGTACGTCAGTATAATCACGCAAATTAGAACTTTTAAGTGCTTATAATTACCTAAATGTAATTAATTTCTGTGTCATCTATTAATTTTACCAGTAGCAAGCCCTGCTCCCAGCTCTCTCAGAGTCACATTATCTCACAGGAACCTTTCAAGCACTCACTGAGACGTTTCAATTGGCAGAATTCCATGACGGGTCAGGATCTCATCGTTGATAATGGCTCTGGCCCATGGCAGAGGTCTAATTTGGCTGAGAAAATATTTGCATGCTTGGACCATGCTTTGAGATGTTTAGATGAAAAGCAGAAGACAGCTGTGTCTGGTGGTGGTGGTGGTGTTCAAATTAGCCTCCCTTACACTCCACCCTGTAAGGACAGCAGCAGCTCTTGTGGGGTGTTCATTATTTCCAGAAACCAGGCCATTGATTTACAATTGTCTTTGGTTTTGAGGGGTTTCCCCGCCATCCCTTCTTGGATATGTTTAATGAGGGTAATAATACCACCCTAAACTCTCACAGGATTTGCAGTCCTTGGCTCATTAGTGGTTTTTGAAGCCCTTTGAGATATTCAGGTGGAAGGAGCTGTAGAGCATGAAAGTCAGTGTTTATGTTTAATTTAGATAAATTCCACATAAAATAGATCATGATTTTCAAAATTTCTTGTCTCCTCAGCCAGAGTGAGGTCTTCAAAGAAATTGTCAGATTCTTTGCTTCCATAAAGATTGTCTGATTGGGCAGGGCTGGGTTTTTTTCAGAAAATGATAGGACCAAATGCTTTTCAATGCTTTAAGACTCCCATTACATCAGTCTTATATACTTCATCCACTCAGTACCAGCCAAAGCTTATTATTGATAGGCCTGGGTAAAATGAAAAGCAATTAGTACATAAAATATTATCCATTCATATGGTCTCATATTTAAGTGAAGCAGATTGTCTGGGGAAAAGAATTTCTTATTTTTCAGACCCAGTGAAACAGTCAATAAGATCAAGAATTATTTTCTTTTGCTACCACTGCTATTGAGCACTGTTTAAAGCTCGTATCTTTTACAGAGGTATTGTATTGGTCTGGTGTTTTGTATATGTGACCCTGTTCTTCTGTCTCATCTTTCTTTCCCCTGCAGTCATGTTCTTATTTTACATCCAATGCTTTTCCATTAAAAATCTCCTTCATCAATGCGAATGCTCCAAGTGGAACCATCAATGTTATTTTTAAGGTATGTTCTTCCTCTTATCCTCGGGTCTTTTGGTATGGAAAATGATGATTTAAAATTCACCTAATTTATATTTTAAAGCTTGAGTCTGAGAATAGTTGATTTGGTTCTTCTGCTTGTTTATCCCTTTTATTTTTGACACTGGAACTTTTAATGAAATATGTTAAGGCAATACACTGAACTATCAGCTTTTTGATCAATAGAGAATCAAACAACTTATTGCAGTTTCTTTCCTTAGCCCAGACAACCAGACTAGAATATAAAGTTCATATTTTAAACCTGGTTTATTAACGACATTGAAGTCAGAGGGCAGGTCTCAGCGAAGAGATAGTTCAGAATGACTGAGCCCTTCAGCCTTTTTCATATGTCTCTAAAATATCAAAATAGAGTGTTAGAGGCTCCATTTGCCACACAGACCTAATTCTGCCCCTATCAGCCAGCCTGAGGGAGTGGCTGAGAAAGGTGGAGGAGACAGCAAAGGAGATCTCTCTTGTTGGAGTTATTTGGAGGAACTGACTTAAACTCTGCTTTGTTTTGCTGTTGTCTCTGATGAAAAGCTTCGGAGTTCAGAATAGTCCATCAACAATGGAAAATACATGCATTTTGAAATTAGTTCCCTTTCAAAAGAGCAAAAGTCTACTCTAACAGCAGATACTAGTTTTAGAGAAGAACACAAGTTCATAAAATAACTGATGGATACAAAATGGTCAGTGGTGCCAATGGCATTATTCTTAGATCTTTTGCAGAATCATTTTCCAAACCAGAAATCTAAAAGAATTATAAAAACAAATTAAAAAAAATAATTTCTATCTTAATTTAAATTGCCCCTTTAGAGCAGTCATGATCCTCAGAAAAAGAAGTATGCTTTCCATGCAGGCTAGGGGGAGAAATTAGCAATTTTAAGTTTTTCTGAACGTTTAGAAACCTGGTTCATATGCTGTTTCATTTGGAAATCAATGTTAAAAAGCATGTTCCTGTCTACTTGAGCAAATATTTGCTTATGAGGCTTTAAAATAATTGCATTGGTTCTACAGAGACAATATTTTCCCTACTTTGTCATGTTCAGCAACCAACTCATTGTCCAGTTGCTGTAGAAGTATTAAGGCTGCTGTCACCTTCTCCTGTCAGCAAAACATTGCATTAAAATATCTTTTACTTGTACTATAGTTCTATTGCTTATTCATGACAGATATCTCATACATAAACTGTGAGCACAATAAATGATAAGGGTATCTTACTAAATTGTCTTCTGACTGTATTTGCGAGGGAAGGTAAGTAGAAAGAATAAGATTTTTTGTATGTTTAGGTACAAAGAAGAATTAATTGGAGTCAAGATTACCTTTCAACAAAAAAAAAATATAATCAGATATTGTCTTTTTGAGATGAGTTTATGTCTCCTCAAGTACTCATTTCATAGCAGTAAACGTCTGTAGATTGGAATGCTTGTATAAAAAGAATTTAATGAAAGAAGAAAGCACTTAAAATATCAGTAAAAGTTATATATTTTACTTGGAGTAGGATGGGGGAAACAAAAAATCAAGGCTGTTGTTTTCACAGGCCATTTACCCAGCCATGGTTGAAAATAATCTCTTCATTAATTCTTGTGGCTACAATTAAAGCCGCATTTCACTGAGATTATTGTTTGACTAACCGCATGGGGAGAGAGGTCATCACTGCATCACTGCCTGAAACTGAATAAAAATCATATTATAGATAAAATATAAATTCATGATAAAATTCTCCTGCAAATACTAAGTTGTGAGGCTTAACATTAGACAAATGCTGTCATTTTTGTAAAGGGATTTAGCATTAGGTAGACTTTAAAATGTAGCTAAATTAGGATCCTACCTCGGGATTAAATTTTCAAACTCTAATAACTGCGTAGGAATAATAAGCAGAAAGGCCAAAGTTAAGCAGGGATCATTTGTTACCATCTCAGTGGCTGCCAAAACTGCTCCTGTCTGTGTGTGCCATCTGCTGTGCCATCCTCGTCTGATATGGAAAGGTAAGTAGGAACTTCGAAGAAAGACAAGAAATGAATGTAGTTGTTTAAGTAGGAACAAAGGTCCGAATTAAATAGGACTTTATTTCTGTCTGGTATTGAAGGAGAAAACTTAATTTCATGTGCAATTTTCACAGATAGGTGATGATCTACGTCAAGATATGTTGGTTCTGCAAATTATTCGAGTGATGGACAACATTTGGCTCCAAGAGGGACTGGATATGCAAATGATCATTTATAGGTGTTTATCCACAGGGAAAAGGCAAGGTCAGTCTTAAATTATAAAAGGAACTTGTATTATGTTACTCATATTTCATGTTAACAGTGTTATATAAAATTTGTTTATTCTGTCTCTCTAGAGCTCATTGTATTTCATAGCAACTTAGTCTAGAATTTTCCAAAAGCCTCAATACTGTCAGCTTGCAAAACATTCTTAAATTCTCATATCAAAAAGAGGGCACTGGAGAAAATTTGCCATAGGGACTGAAGTTTTAATCTGGTGTAGTCCTACACAGATGCTTAAATGAGCCTAGATGCATGTGGTTACAGAAAGTACCTGCAGACAAGTGATGACAGCTTTGTGCTGTTAATTTTGAAATATTATTCTTGTGATTTATGTTGCTTAGGGCAGTCCTGACTCATCTGAAAGCTCTATTTCTCTCTTTTATGGTTATAGCAGAGCTGTAGCAGGGATACCAATTGCTTGCTGTAGAAATCTGCTGACAGCAGTAAGCTGGCTACATTTCCCTGACCAAATAAATCTTCTACTGGAAATAATCCTAGCTCAAATAAAAGGCAGATGTATCCAGATCACCTGCTGTACAAAAGCTTATTAAAATAGAAAAATTAAAAGAAAATCATTACTTTCTGAGCCACAAAGTGAACATGACAGAGGAGGAATGATCTGAAGGAACTAAGAGGAAGTATAGATGAGTTGTGGCACATGGCAGGTGGTTGTGCTGACCTGGAAAAAAACTCTATCCTTCTTTGTAGGGATGGGAGTCAAAGCTTGAAAGCTTCTGCTTCAAACGCAGATGATACAAGAATACTCTTTCTGGACGTGATATTATATGTAGACTCTATTTTTACTAATGCTTAATTTGATGTTTGCCAAGAGAGATACAGGGATCATCTGCAAATAATATTCTCTCCCTGACAGTGTCTCCCTTTCAGCATCACAGCAGCAATAACCCCTCAGTGTCTCACAGTTTTTCCAGCGGTCTTCCCCTATGAGTAACATCAATGTTAATATAATCAATTTACAGTTAATAATTAAGGAGAGAAGGACCAAGGGACATGCCTATGGTCATACAGGACACGTGCTTCGGGAGACTTGTGTATACAGCTATTCCAAGTCCTAGGCTAGTGGCTTACTCTATGGCCATTTTTTCCACACAAGCTAGGCAGGAGATGGTAATTTCATGGTCATGCAAGCACAGAAATCTCTTTTCACAGAAATTCAGTGAAAACTTAAAGCTCTGGTAGAATTTCACTTTCCAGGCTTTGTGTAGTAGATGATCTTGTGACAAAGTAAAATGGTTAGGGAAAGTCCTCCCTGTAATGCAGAGTAGCAGGATGGCATGCCAGGGGACCACACGTGGGGACAGAGAGAGAAGGCTGGAAGGCCAGGTCTCAGTACCAAAAAAAGGAGTTAAGTGAATGCAGAAGAGACGGAGGATTCAAGTGAAGCATTGCAAAATGCTTGGCTTCTCTCTGCATTTCAGAGTCCCGTTTTGTGGCGTACTGGATCAGACTAATTTCTGCACTATGCAGTACCATTTCTCCCAGTTGTGATCAGCATCATGTACTGCAGAAAAATTTGTGTAGCTTTCTAGACAATAAACACATATGAAATAACTTTATCATGATTAGTAAATATCTGGTCCTTATTTTTATGATTTTTTAAGTTTGTACATATTATACCCACTTTGAATCTCATTAAATTGTTGACCTTGTTGATACTGTGTGGCAGTTATACCCACAGCATTGTTATTGATGATTTTATTTCTCATTCATAGAACTGCTCCTTTCTGCTCGGTGGCCTTTATTTTTAATTTCCAAAGAGCAAGAGTAGAACAATACTGATGTATATTTTCTGTTGTATTCATTATTTATAAGCTTTTAACTATATATATTTTTCTGCATGGAATGATCAAACAACAGGCAATATGCATTGATTGTCTTCCTGTCTTTTTAAAGCTGAGGATTTTTCATGCAAATTCTTTTTCATCTGATTAGGACTGGTACAGATGGTGCCAGATGCTACCACACTGGCAAAGATCCACAGGGAGTCTGGACTGATAGGACCACTGAAAAAAAACACAATTGAAAAATGGTTTCGCCATCACCATCCTCTGGAATCAAGTTACCAAGAGGTAACATCATAATGAAGCTTACTACACTTTTCATGCTATACCATGGAGAAAAAAAAAGAAGCAAATTGCAGTAAGCAGCTAAAATGAGTGGCTCAGATATGAGACAAACAAATCATGTGCATAGAAACCAGGGAACCCACTTCAATGCCACTCTCTTTCTAAGGAAATACTGCTTTTTGTCAGGTGCATGGTATTAAATTTTCTATAAAAATGTGCCATAGAGGTGTTTTGAAAGTTACTAGTAAAGTGAAGAGAAACTGAAAGAGTAATTAAGTTTTGAATTCAGAAACATTTATTTTTTTGGCCAGCTCTCTAAATTCTTTATTTTATATAAACCATACAAGATCTTGGCAGATTTCCTGTATTTAGGAATGACTATGCCAATACCCAAAGTTTTAGAAAGCTGTTTGATCAAAACCACCATATTCAAAAACCAGATCATGCTTTTTATCTCACATGTTCTCATGGGATCCCACATACTGCATCTGATTTTATTAAACTAGATGTTATACATGAGCCAAACAATAAGAAATCTTATTTACAGAAGCAAAAGTTTTCTAGGGAAATCTTTCAGTCAATTCCTTGTTGGGTGAACATATTCGGAGGCACATGAAAGAGTTTTCATTTTGGTGTTGCTCAAACAATTTTGAGAACCCTTTTCTATGCTAGCGATAAATTAGTGGACAAAATTTCAAATTTAAAGGAGTGCTTTGAGTGTTTACCACTGTGAAAATGAAATTATTTTATAGCAGTTTGTTAGTGGATGTAGAGTATATATATGTTTGATAAACTTAAGTAATTTTGTAATTATTCCATAGACATTTGTTCACCCACATTTTGATTAAGAACACTTGAATTCCTCATATATCATTTGATCCAATTAAACAGGAGCAATCTGTGTAGAAATTTTTTTTACAAGTTTGTGGTTTTACAGTTTTATGGTGAAAGTGCAGACATTTCAATTCAAAAGTGAGGTACTGCTAATTATTGATTGAAAATTCAATTTCTTGCTGCTGCTCCTGTTTGTAAGAAGTACCATTAATGTGGAATATTCTAAAACCAATTCCTACCCCATTTCTTTCCATTTTTAAAATATATAAAATGCAGTCAGATCTGATTACATAGGGTATGCATAAAGTTACTGCTATGCATTCCCTTTGTGCTTGCTAGTGAATGAACCTTTCTCTTTTTTTACTCCTGTTATAATTTTTTACTCATACAKTACTGAATCTAAGGTGCTCAGAAAACTGCTGCAGAAAAAGTTTTAATATCCTCATTTTACAGTTGGGTGAACAAAATCACAGAAAGCTTAAGTGTTTTATCCAAGGTCATCAAAGTGAGTAAGTAGCACAGTTAGACGTAAAATTCATCTAACTCTTGTTCTGTGGCCTAAATCTTGCACAGTGCTGCCATGCCATTGCAGGTGGTACCCTGCATCTACAGGGAATTCCTGGAAGCCTAAATATCATTTGCCTTGGCTAACATAGGTTTTGTCCAAAAACATTAAGATGCAGATTAGGATGGTTTGCCTTTCTGTATTACATTATGATATAGATTCATGGGACATGGACTGATTTCTGGAGAAAAACAAATCCATGTAGGTACAGAGTAGTGCAGTGGATAGAAAATAACCTACATCCTTTACAAAGCAAATGGGTAAATTTGTGGATTTCCAACTAATTTCCTAACACTTGTTTTTGCAATATATGCAGAACATCAAACAGAAAATGCTGGCTTCCTGCCAAGAAGCTTGCTTTTCTTAGACACCTTTCACCTGAAAGTTTTTTGTAGACTTCCAGGTAGCTGTGAAATGCAAGGTCAAAACCTCAAGCATAAAATTGTTCTTGCAGTGTAATTTTTAAATGCTTGAGTACCATTCCTATACCATTCCTACTCAGACCTACCTCATGAATTTCTTTTCACTATTACCTCTTGAAATTTTAACCCATTAAAAGTTGAGCAACAAGCACAGCATTTGTAGAGCTACCTTTTGTTTTAATTTTTTGTTAGGACCACAAACAAATGCTCCTGGATATTTCGTGTAAGTACTGTTGTTTTACTCACTAGGCAAAAAGGAATTTCTTTTATTCCTGTGCTGGCTGGTGTGTTGTTACCTTCATCCTGGGAATCTGTGATCGACACAGTGACAACATAATGCTGACAAAAGCTGGACACATGTTCCACATAGATTTTGGAAGATTTTTGGGTCATGCACAGATGTTTGGAAGCATAAGAAGGTTAGTATCTATAGTAACACACAAAGTAAACTTTAAAGCAGCGTTCTGAAATTTCACAGCCTTATCAACTCCCATCAAAAAAATTCCAATGAGATTACGCTTTTTTTCTTCCTGTATTTTCCAAAACAACATATTTTTATTGTTTCTTGAAACTTCTAAAAAATGTAGGAATTACTGGAGAAGGAACTAAAGGATGTTAGGGATCCCTTTTCAGTATAACAGAAAAATCTAAATCCTTGTTTGGTCAGAGATTTGAATGATGCAGTTCAGTAGCGACCAGAATAGAAGAGTGGCCTATGCCAGAAGAATTCTAATGTCCATCGGTTTTTTTTCTAACAGAGGTGTGTTCCTAAAATGGATCCAAATCCATATATCTAATTGACAGCTTTCTTCCCATATTCAGAGAAGAAACAAAATTTTTCCAAATAAACATGAAGAATGATTAAATTATGTCTCTGTGAGTAAATTGGCAAACTTTCATTATCTTTTGAAGTTCTACATCAAACCACACTGAGCTCAGGGGTTGTTTTACAAATATCTGATTTACCTTTGTATCCACCTGTGATGTAACTATGCCACAATAAGGATAAATAAAATAGTATGATCATGTATCCAAGTTCCTAATGTGAACATACTATGAAGGAATTAATTCAAATGGAATAAGAATAGATGGGGTAATGCCAGTATGTCCAAAACACAAAGGGGCTGTTACAGCAGGGTAAAGAATAGATGAACAATCCCTTTTAGTGACAAGATGAGTAGTGTGCATATGTGTCTTTCCTCCACGCTTCCTAATAATTTCCAGAAAAAGTGTCAGAATTAAGTTTTAGCTAATTTTTCCTTTGTTTGTTTGTTTGTTGGGTTTTTTTGTTAAGCTGGTCTTTGCATGCTCTAGACATAAAAGCATGGAAATGTTGGTATGAGGGAGGCTGATGAGGATAATAAGTACTTCTAAGCCAGGCAGTCAAAAGAGTTAGTTGTGGTGCTCAGAATTATCATCCATCATTCAAGATATGCACCCTTAATCTTACTTATTTGCTGTGGAAAGAATAAAGCAGAACAGAGTAACAAAAACATACTCATGCAAACTTTTTGTCAAATGCTGCATCCTTCTCTATAGCGAAATTCCTATTGCAACCTAACAGGAATCTCCTTGTGTAGTAATTTTGCATGAATAATTATCAGGTTGATTGAATGACAGGATGAAGCAAATATAAGAGCGGACACAGCAACCAAATTTAAATAATGTAATATCAATAATAGAAATAGATATTAATATTAATGTTTTACAGCTCAGTTACGCTAAACCTTCTTATTAAGGGAATGAAATATGAAAACGCCTTCAAATAGAGTCACTTTCACTAACAGCAGCCTCTTTTCCTGTTTCTCAATGCAGTATGTTGCCTTTAAACTACAGAATAAACTCATACATTTAGGACCTCCATTCATGGACTGCCCTCATGATTCCTTAGGAAAATTTGGTCTCCCACCTAAGAGCAGGTTGTGAACTCCATGGGATAATAATTGTTTTCCTCAAGGCCACATGCAACTGAGCAGATACAGAATTAATGTATTAGTGATACAGTATCAATGGCTATTGTTCTTGTGAGCTGTATGCACCTTCATGGAATGTAACATATTGTTTGTAACACAGGAACACAGGGATATCATGTTTTTACATGCCATAAATTTCAGGTTCTCTCAAAATTTGAAGCTCTCATTTTTTTTGTATCTATTAAACTCCCACAGGGCAAGTCCTGAAACAGGTTTAGCCTCTGGTTTTCTTGACAGCTCTTACGTTGTATGTTTATTTGAGTTCTTACTAGATTTTAATTTGAGTTTTTTCAGTCCCAGAATATCATACTCCTAAAACAATATTGCCAAAACCAGAAGAACAATGCTGTCAAACCTTTAGAATTATTTGTGCTGACCCTTGGGGGTTGTACAGTAGATATTCTACATGTATTTCTGAGGTTCTATAGGAGCTTTAAAGAATGCAAAGCATATGATGCAAATCCTTAAGCTTGGGATTTACACACATCATACAAACCTTTGTGTGCGTGAGTGTAAAATGAAATTTATGCAGATCAATGAAGGCTTACAGAAAAGGAGTCCCTGCCTGAACTGTTCAAAACAATCATTCCTTACAGAACTCAACAAGCAGACTGCCACAATTGTCCATTTCCTGTTCTCAGGGAGTGCTTTCTGCCATTACAAAAATCTAATTCCTCATAAAACTTCCTGAGGATGAGTTTTCTGCAGTATCCTGCATAAGAAGCCCTTCTTGTGATGGAAGTGAAGTGCAAGGAGTGCTTTGGCAGCTCATASACGTGGGCTGCAGCTCTTTCCATCACATCCAATATGGATCTTCATTGAACCTTTTGAAGCCAACATGATTCATCCACTCATACTCACTTTTGCATTCCTGATTGTATAAGACCTCAAAAGGGGATTACTAAACTTTTCTAATTCCTGCCCTCATCTTTAAATGATATCCAATAAACCTGCTCAGTTCTGATTCCAAGTCAAAAATCAGTTCTTCCTGATTTCAGAGAAAGAGGGATCGGGAACTTTCTGTCTTTTCTATTTCTACATGTGCCTTCACAGTGCAGTAAATACTTTTAATAGTACTAATAACTTTTCTTTCCTGGGACTGAGTGCTAATATTTTGGAAGTGTGGGAGGGAGACTTACGATGTATCCAACCAACAACATAATAACAGAGCTTGGCAGAAGAATTATTCCCAAAGTCCCATAGGGAACTTTCCTACTGAACCTTGAGATTTCATTATCTCTTCTTTCTATTTTTTTTTTAATCATGCTGAATGACACGTTCTGTTAGCAGTAATAAAATGCTCCTTTCATTCTCTAGCCCAGCTTCCACTTTTGACCCTACATTCCCCCAAAGTCTGGGCAAATCTGCAGATACACTTCGAACTGTATGAAGAAATATTTCTTGTTTAATTTTATATAACTGTCTTGTTCTTCACCTATTGAGTGTCCTGTGGTAATCATCTTAGGCCCACTCCAACTTAAATAGGTGTAATGTTATCCAGATAATCATCCAGGACTAGGTAAAGAGTTTGGACGAAGGCTCATGGTTGGTCTGGCTTGTGGTTGTACCTGCTATGCTTTCCTTGCCCTTGTTTTCTTCTTTTCAGTTCTGACCAGCTCCTTTTGAACATTTCTTCCTTGGTGAATTATTGCTAACTGAACTAATCCAAAATTCAGCAGTCACATCCTCCCCGCTACCAGTCACTCCCAGCACTGTCATCTATAATTTTTCAGTCAGTCATGTGAAGTGTGAGACTTGGTGGCAAGATATGAAGTAGTCCAGCTCATGGCTCACTGTAAATTCACCTTTTGATAACATCAGTGTCCATTCTTTTCTTTAAATATTCAGTCATCCTGATTACATASAGCACTCACTGGCCTCTTCTTTTCCCTGATCTGAATCACAGAGGCCCTCCTGTCTCTTTGCCAAACTAATCCTGGATCTTGGCATGGTTTCCCCAGAATTTAAATCTGCTAAGCTGGTTTTCTTCTACAATGTTAATTACTAGAGGCAACTATTCCATTGGGAAATTCCAGTTATTAGGGAAGTTTCAAAAATATGGGAAACTTATGTTTCCCACACTTTCTTCCTAGGTTGGTGTTTTATTATACTGAGAAGTGTTTCAGAACATCTGAGTACATTGAAATGTAGAAGTGCCTCATTATTTTGAAAGTAAGGCATTTCATTTTTAGCCTTAGTAACCTAAAATGTCTGTTAGTGTTGCACTAGAAGTGTCAATTTTTTAAAAAAAGCTATCTTTTCAGGTATGTTTCTAAAACAGAAATGATGGCACATGGACATGGAAAAATAAGTTGTATCTGCATTTTTGACTGCATTRTATCTACATTTGTTCTCCCTTTTCTCCAAATAGAAGAAAAATGGGGAAGAAGGAAGAATTTGAGAATAACACATTTTTCTTTTTTCTTTTTACCTTTTAAAAATTTTATTTAGAGTACTTTTATAGAGTCTAAAACTTGAAAGTAAAAACTTAAAAGTATAATCAGTTTTCATTTTCTAAATTTGTGCACGAAAACTTGTACCAACCTGTATTAGATGTTGAAAAATTTCAGTAGAAATTTTCAGTATGTCTCATTATGAATTCATTCTCTGTAGTTTATATTTATTTTTCTGACATGATGGGTCTGGGTTTATTAGTTTCTGTGAACTGGTAACTCCTAATTTTTTGCCACTATTCACTTTCAGCACTTCCTGTTTCAGCCACCCTCCAAAAATCTCTGACTGAAACCTTAGAAAGATTTAATTTCATAACTTAAAACACCTTAGTAGCCCAAATGATCTTAATAATACTATGCAGGTATTTAAAGACTGTTGTACGCATAAAGAACGAAAGAAAAAAATGCATAAAGACCTGTAGGTGAAACAGCATCAACTCCAAGGTGGCAAGGCCTAAAGGGGCTTGAATTTATCAGGGAAGAAGTCCATCACTTTTGAAAGTCAAGTGCCTTTACTTGCCCCAGATTGAAAAGCAAAAGCACACGCTGAGTCTGAGAACACAGAAACAGCACAAACTGCAGTCAGGGGGTTCAAATGCACTTCTGTTGTCTTTGTCTGCCCTGAGGGGTTGGGGTATATTCTTGCTGACTTGGTGCTTTCTCTAATTATTGAGCCTGGATTGTAGTTTGGACTTTTCCATTTATAGTTTTGGTTTTGGTTTTTTTTTTACTGTTATAGCCTCTTGTGGAGGGAATCCAACTAAAGCCTTTTGAAATCAGAGCAAATTATGTTTACTGTCCACTTTCTAGCTCCAGTTTTTTTAATTATCCTTTTCCAAGTACTCAGACAATTAATGGAGGCATTGTTTTTCCCATACAGTGTCTGTGTGGATTTGACTGTATCCGGCTCTGCTCATGCAAGAGCCTTGTTCTTCTGCTGAATTGAGTTTCCTGGAATCCAGTTCTTGTCTGCTGCAGCTCTCAGTATCCTTCTTGGCTTTTCCTTCACTTCAAGGGTGGTGTAAACTGCTATCCTATCTTCACTTTCTTGAAGGAGTTATCATGTACTCCTGTTAACAATCATGTGGGCTAGAGGAGCTGCTTGATGCTTCCAGAGCCATCAGTGGAATTCCCTCTGCTATGGGAGGTCGGCTGCACGTGAAGTATTTAAGTGACTTCCTATCAAATTCCTATCCCCTTCCCTCCTCGTTCTATTAGACACCCTGTGATTTTTTATAGGATATGGCTCTAGAGATGGGAAATTTAACAATAAAACAGAACTAAAAGGGGGGAAAGACATCATCGTCTCTGTCTACTTTGATTATAATTTTGTTATCCCTTTCAAAGTGCAATTGTTTCTAAAGATATGTATTTTCCCTACTCCCATCAGAAACATTGTATTGTATCACCCCTTACTCTGAAAACTTTCTATACACTTTTTTGTGTTTGGGAGAGTTGTTCTCCCATGCACTCAAATGTACATTTATATTCAGAGGAAGCTGTTCTCATACACAATCAAGTATACATCAAGCACTTTTAAATTAATCTCTGTTTCTTGGTCTTCTTTTCCCCCCCTTTTCCATACTACGCCTTTGTCCTTCATCCTTAACTGGRAACCATTTAATATATTTAATTCATGTAGGATTTCATCCCTTGCCCCAAGGAATTTCTTTGCAATTCAATTTTTTCATCCCTGATTTATTTCTCTATTTTGCCTGGTGATGTAAAAATCCCCTGCAACCATCTATTACTGTGTTTTCTAAATATCCATCTCATACTGAAAAGACCTGTTAGCTGAATATTCCATGGCTATGGGATATAACCCTATTTGCTCTGTTTCTTTTAAGGCATGTTTTAGGTCTCAGTTTTAAAATCTTTTTCACTGCTGAGGGTCAGTCAGGACACAAAAAGCAGTTGTCCCAAAATCTCTGTTAACAAGATGAATTGCTCCAATCTCCTTGTGAATTAACTCTCAAGTGGTTTATCAATAGGGTTAGTAATAAACTCTAACAAACACAGGAAATTTGATAGTCTCAGAAAATKGTATAAGGCATCAGGAAAGCTCTACTGAGCACTGTCAAATGTGGGTATTGAACGTGAACGGTAGAAAGGATTTAACTGTTTTGCAGCATGGTTGCTGGTGACTGAATGCAGGCTGCTTTATCTGTGGCTGTGTGAACAGGGGAGCCTAACTCAGCTCAGAAGGGGCCGTAGCTGGACACAGTGGTGCTTCCTAACCAGTCAATGGTTGCACCAGGATGATGTCTGAAACTATTTGAAACAAGTATGTTCTTAAAGCAGAATAGATCTTCTTTCAGGGAGAATCTTTTTAGTAATCTTCCAAAGTACACCATCAGCTAAATGCAAGTAATGGAGGAAATTCTGTGACATAAGTGAATAAATTCTATGCTCAGTCTGCAGCAGAACTAGAGATCACAGCAGAGACTGGGTGCTGCAGCCAGACTGAAATTCATCAAGAGGTGCCTCCAACTCGTTTCTGTTTTCCCATGATGAGTCTTGCCAATTTCCTTGTTCCATGGGAGAGTTCCAGATGAGTCCCTGTGGCAGCAACCTGCAAATACTGGGTCTGTCCTAGGAACTGTGGACATGTCTAAGCTCAGCTGTCATCAGTCCTGTTACCTATACTGTCAGAACAGAAGCCTTTGGGACCAAGTGTGATCAAATCTCCATGATTTACCCACTCACTAACTTCAAATGGCCCACAATGAAAGGGATTTTAGTTAAGTCACCTTCCCTTGCACTTTGTACAGGCAAAGGCACAAATAAGGGCACAAATAAGTAGCTACTCTGACTCAGTTTACAGGAGGAAACTCAATGTTAACAGAATTATGAACCAGGACCCTTAGCTTAGGCGGGGATTACAGCTTGTTTTCCACCATATCCATTAAACATGATTAAATGTGAATGCAACCAATTCAATTACTGACAGAAACACATAAATATTTCAGAATAGGACAGGCCAATGTGTGAAATGCTTTTTTGTGGCTGATCAGAATAGTGGGTGTGTTCAACACAGTGATTCTAGTGAAAAGCTAACATTAAGGCTGTCATAGTAAAAAGTAGTATTAGCAAGCTTGAGAAACATAACAGGATCTAACTTAATGAATAAATAAGACCATAATAGTTTAAGAACTAACCTCATCTACCTAAAGAATTCAGCACATTCTTTCTAGTTTGATGTTTCTGCCTCTAAAGGCAGATGTTAATATAAAAAATACTGTGGTTAAAACTAATTAGAAACGAGACTTTAGATTTGTAGTTTGAAAAATTTTTTTGCAGTAGATATCTCAAACAGCGGCAGAAATGGCAGAATATAGAGTGAAAACGATGCTACCTGGTATAGACCTGGTCATTTAGTTAAAGAATGTAGGTAAAAAGTATGAGATGCAAGTTTTGAATGTCCAGGACATGTAGGTTACTTGAGCCAAGGATGCTCAGAGCATTCAGAAATCTTTCTGTGTTGTGGGAATGAGGTCAACACTAAATTCAGACCAGTTTACCTAAGGCTGTGTCCAGTTAAATATTAAAACTTCCCAGGATAATCTTCCAAGGCAACTTGTTTCAACATTTATTTTTCCTCATAATGAGGATTTTTTGTTTTGGTTTTTTTCTTATGTGAAGTCAGAAATTCAGCTGTTTCAGTTTTCTTTCTTATTGTCTGGATCCATCTGTTTTAGAGCTTCCTATAGATACAAAAAAATCCCATTTGGCCTCTTGAAAACCTTTCATCTCCTGGGTAAACAAGCCCTCCTTCCTCAGCCTCTCCTCCTATGCAAGTGCCACCAGCATCATGGTGGCACTGCTGACTTACTCTAGTTTAGTGACGTTTCAAGTTTTGGCAAGGTATGAGCTAATAAATACTGAGTGGAACATCTTTATATATTGCATCTTTCAGTATTTTCATTACCAACCAGTATGATGGGATAGAGAACATGTTTGTTCATTTTTTGCCAGCAGCCCTTCGTACAAGGTTTTGGTAGTGATGAAAGTTTGGATTAGCAGTTTGTTAGTCAGGGATCTGAGAGTTTTACCACAGCCAAAGATGAGTTGATGATAAGATACTGAATAGAAAAGCCTGACTTTTGAAGCAATCCTTTTGTTTCATGTGATACTGGAAAAACTTCACCCAGAATATTTCAAACATTTTACTTTTAGAAAGATGGAGCTAAGGAGTCAAGAGAAATTACAAGGAGTCCAGAGAAAAGCAATTAAGATCATAGGACATCTGAAATACAAGATTTGTGAGAAAAGGTGGAAGCAGTTGTCTACGTAAGATTGAGGAAAGAAGTAGTAATAGTCTGCAAATACTTTAGAGACTGCTGTAAAGAAGATGGGATCTTCATGTTCCCTTAGGAGAGAGCAAGAATTAATAAGATGAAAGCACAGCAAGAGTTAGATTAGGCATTAGGGAAAAAAATGCTGCGAGGCGACATCCTAGAAGAGAAATTTGATAGGGAGTTTGGAGGAGAACTCTATCATAAAAATCGTTGAGAATAGGCTAAATATGCATCTGAAAAGCACGTTTATGCTCTTATCCTGATAAGAAGAAAAATGGAGTATCTCTTGTGGTCCAGGCATATATTCTTTATGCCTATTGGAGATGAATTGTGTGTGTTTGTTCCCTGTTTCATTATTTAATATATAAAGCACTGCCACTGGTAAAAAATCATAACTGTATCTACAGATGTATATGATTACTGTGATTAAATATTTTCACTTGGCTTTGGAGAAATAAGCACTTATGTTAATTTATTCTGCGTTCTTCAATAAGCTTTTGGCTTTTGCGGCAAAAGATGTCAGCAGTCAAGCTCTCCCTAAAAGCTTTCCCTATTTTGTTGGATACATCTAAATTCCACATAGTCATGCTGAATATTATTAATCACTCTTGACTCAGCCAAAATGTTTTTAAAGCAGTCAGGGAATATGGTGGTTTTTTGCTGCTGAGCAGCT
>NW_026624799.1:0-9174 GCF_030028575.1 Malurus melanocephalus | reverse complement strand
AAAACTAGCCTTGTTTCTCACTGAATGGCTTGAGTAAAGTCTTTTGTCACATCCATAGTAAAGTCTTAAAAGTCCAGGATTGCAGTCAGACTCTGTCATAAACAGGAGCATTGCCTTTTTGACTTACTCCTACTATAAAACCAAAGGCTTCATTAATCTCATGTAGCGCTGTAGTGAGGAAAAAAAAAAGGAAAGAAAAGAGTAGGCAAGCTGCGATAAGGTAGCTTTAATGATTTTGGGAGGTTTATTGGCTGTACATCTTTGGTCAATCTCAAGCCACACTAGTTCTCTCAGTGAAGCTTTTCTTTTCTAAAAATAATGGTACCACAGATTACAATTACACAGTAGAGTCATTCAACAATGCTTCAATTCCTTATTTCTTTAACACACCAGAAATAAAAAAAAAAAAAAGGCTTTTGGTCTACAGAGGTATGGTAAAAGTCTTTTACTTGAAAGTACTTCATCGTATCAGTTTTTCTAAAGTGATGCCACTCATGTCTTTAATTTGATGGAGGCAGCAAGTTTTAGGCCAAGAGGCTCTTGTCTTGTTACACAAGTCATTGGTCATCAAACATCTTATGTATAGAAACCATTGTAGGCTTTAGCTGTGATCCTGAGGGCATGTCTTGGGGTAAGAAGTATTTAATGTTTGTAACTTTTAGATAAGATCATGTGAGCAAGCTGTACAATAGATACAGGTTCAAATGAATGCAGTTCTTACCAGGCTTTTGGATGCTCTGGTCATCTTCTGAATAAACGCCATCCTGCAATGTGATCTTGGCTGTCTGCCACAGGGAAGGCTGCCTGTTAGAGACGTCCTGGTTTAAATACAGAAATGCAGCCTGGGTACCAGGGTGAGGTTCATGTGCAACAACAGGGCATGCATTGCTTTTCTCTTTCTGTAGACTAAAACAGCCTCTATTGTTTACTGATGTAAATTTTCCCGTCATGATGAACGGTAACTGGACTCAGCTGTTTGTAATTTTGCTGGAGCAATTTTTAGACTATCCCTTCTACATTCCTATTTTCCAAATGAGCTGGTGAAAGCAGCAAGGAACATATTACATCTATGCACAGACATTCACCCTGTCAACTGGTTTTTCAGAATCCTTTATATTCTGTTCAGTGAGTGTTGGGGTTTGACCTTGACTAAATACCAGGCACTTCTTCTCTCTCTTGCTGAAGATGTGCAGGAGAGGGGAAGAAAAAAACCTGTAAAAACACACACTAATCTCAGAAGTTAAATTAGATAGGACACTGGTAGGAGGATGCACGGAAGAAAAGGGCAGACAGGCTCCAAACTTAAAGTTCCAAAGTGATTTAATTACTAACAGAGTTGGAGGATAAATGAGAGGTAAAAATAAGCTTTTCATACACCATTTTGTTTACTCACCCCCTCCCTCTTAAGACAGCATTTTCTACTCACCCCCGCTCCCCCTTTCTAACCAACAGCTCGGGTAGGGGGACAGGGCATGGGATATTTTTAAGTCCATAGAGCAGGTCTATAAAACTATTCATCACCACAATTCTTCTACCACAAATACTCTTTATTTCTACTTACATTTCTCTCTCTCTTGACAATTTCTCCACTCTCACCCCCTCTCTCTTAAGAAGCAGTCTCTCCGCTCACCCCCCTTCCCTCTTTCCAAACCAACAGCTTGGGCAGGGGCAGGGTAAGGGGTTTGTTCTCTGGTCAGTCTATCAGGGAGAGGAGTCTTCTACTTAGCCACGGAGTCTCTCCCACGAGAGACAGTCCTCTGGGAACTTCTTTGGCATGGGTCCAATCTCACAAGCAACATCCTGCCCAAATTCTGTGCAACATGAGTCTCGTTGTCCATAGGGTGCTGTGCAGACTCTCCTGAGCTGAGGCCAAGCTGCTTCCATGCCAGGAGCAAGGCGTTTCTCTCCTTTGCAAGGCCTTTGCAACTTTAACTCTTAGATGAGACTCCCACTGGTTCACAGCTTCTTCCAGGCATTCACCTTCTCCTCTGGTGTGGGCTGTGGGTGAACTTCTGCATTCTTGTGGACTCCATGGGCTGCAGGGGGACCTCCTGCTCCCCCAATGGTCTTCACCATGGTTAGCAGAGGGTTTTTAGCTCCAGCGCCTGGAGCACCTCCTCCCCCACCTTCTTCACTGACCTTGGTGTCTCCATGTTGTTTTCCCTTCATATATTTTTACCTCCACCTCCTCTAACTACAAAGAAGTGCGTGACTACCTTGTTTTGATTTTTTCTTAAATATGTTTTCACAGAGGTGTAACTAACACCTCCAATTGGCCCAAACTTGGCTGGCAGCATGTCTATCACTTTCAGAGCCATCAGAGATTGGACTTGGTGGAAAACTTCTAGAACTTTTACTCAGGACACACAGGAGCCATCTTTGTGCCACTCCCCACCCCTCAGGCACTTCCTCAGGCCTACTACAACAGCTTCTGAGGGGTTTAAATTTCTCTTAGATGTTAAAGATATCTTGCTGAAGTATGGGCCACTCAAAACCACCACAGTGCGTAAGCATCTTCTCCCACTGAAACTTCATTTTATAGTACTATTGTGAGAAATTACTGTGTTGTCCTTTCTAGTGGGTTTTGTTTCCCATATTCTAAGTTGGTTTTATGTGAGTTGTTTCTTAAATTTTTTTTTTAATTTACATTGCAATGGGTTCCTTTTGTGAACAGCCAGCTTATTTACTGGAGCTTCAGCATCCAGGGGTTGCAGGAGTTACCTCATGGAAGAGGCTCTCATAACACAAGGTCTTAAGCAAAACTAGAGAAATCAAATTCCTACATCATATTTTTTCAGGTCCACAAGGGAGGACTGGCCTAAGATTTTAGAACATATTCACAAAAGCTACTGAGAAATTAAGGAACCTTGTAAAACTGCTTTCAGTCATCTTACAAGTAAAACTAATCTATGAATAATGTAGATACTAAAATATCAGTTATGTGTTCACATGGACCCTTTAGCGACAACAGTAAGGAAATTGACTAATGTTGCAGTCATTACATGATGGGGAAGTTGGCCCACAGCCCAACCCAGCAATGTTAAACACCACATTTCTTCTACCAAAGTAATTTCTGATTGCAGTATCTATTTGCAGCTCAAGTAACTCAATGTGGGAGACTTGGACTAGCTCAGAAAGGGCTGTGTTTTCATAGTGTAATTGTGTCTCTTGATGAAGTTGGACATCAGAAATCAAATATGCCTTTTGAACAAAAGGCATCATATTTCCAGTGGTAGTTTTGACTCAGAATATTTTAACCCAAGACAAATTTGAGTTTTAGACATTCTTGAGATGCTAAACCGCTTCAAATCAGGATTTAGGTTGGTTTCTGTCTGCATATCCTTGAAGATGTTAATGTTGCAAATTTTCTAGATCTCCCTCTCTTTCCTATGGGCTTCAATAAATTGAATTTATTTTTTCTGATTGTATCAATTTATTTAATACCTAATGTCTATTTTAAATACCACTGATAAAAAATAAGCTAAAATACAAATGAATGCATGAATGAAAGAAGGTTCTGGGACAATATGAACTCTCAGAAATCAGTAATAGACACAGGTTTCTAATTCTTTGAGATCCACAGCACAAAACTACATAATAACTGTGTAACAGTCACACTTTAGTATAACCCTCACACTGTGAGCTCCCATCTTGAAAAATGTGGAAAGAAAGAATTACTATTGTGGACCTCCATCATGCCTAGTACTACCTTGCTGAAATTGAACAATCTATTTTTTTTAAAAACCATCCTAGTGGCCTGGACTGCTTCCAGGTCAATGACAACCATGGGAGGTCTGTATTCAAAATTAGCTGTCATGGAAGTGTTTCCAGATGTAATAGTGGGAAGGCCACCTGAACATTTGTTGTGACTAAAACTTCCAACTGTAGCCTATAATCTCATGAGAACTTGTTTTTCTTTCTCCAGTAACATAAGGCAGGCACTTTTATGGGAAGATAAAGAAAACTCCTAGAAAAGCTCATCTATCTCATTTATGAATGCACCAGGAAGCAATGGGTTGACTCAGCCCATTCTTGAGGTTTTAGCAAGAAATAGACATCCCCAAATTAGATTCTGCATTTGAACTTACCAAGAATACTGAGTTTATTTAAATTTATTTTGAATTAAGGGTTAACACACAGTGTATATTGCCTTGGAATAGAGCCCTCTAATCTGTTTACATTGCTCTATGTACACAGTTGTGATGAGCAAATCACTGCAGTAAGTTTTTCTGTGTGATAATGTGGTTTATCAGGCTATTCTGAAACTATGAAATGATAGGATTGTTAGGAGAAGCCTGGCTAATATGTTTTCTTCTGTAACAGCATGCCATAGCCACAAACTATGCTAGTGATAAGAAAAAAAGGCAACCCATGTTGTCAGATTGTGTATCTTATTTACCCAAGGTTGCATACAGAGTAACTGTACAGAAAACAAGATAATGTATTTATATTCTGTTTTAACTTGAGTCAGAAACACCTCTTCAGAATGGAGTATATATATCTATTTAATGACAGCATCATACCTTGGGGTTTTTTTGTTGTTGTTGTTGGATTGCGGAGATGTAGGGTTTTTTCTTAAATTCTGTTTTTGCCTAGTAGGGAGTCAATATTTATAACCCACCCTCTTTGAGAACAATTTTTAAATATTTCAATACCAAGAGAGAACTTGTTTCCAGATTCACTTTCAGGCTGGAGTCAAGAAATTGAAGCAATGAGAGTTTAAAAAGAAAAGCAAAGAGGAGCCAGAAGAAAAAACTTGTTCAGTTGTTGAATTTCTCACTAGGAAGCTCTTTCTGTAAAACCTGTCTCTCTGTAAAACCAATTAGTCACTGACACCAGACAGAGCAAGAGGTTTCTACACCAAGAAAGGGAGAAATTAAATAATGAGGAAGGTAATACTGGAAAACACAAATATGGATAATGAGTTACAAATATTAACAGTCTTGCACCATTTGCTATTTTTGGTGAAATTTCTCATATAATTGTTCTCTTTTCCAGGGACCGAGCTCCCTTCATCTTCACATCAGAGATGGAATATTTCATAACAGAGGGTGGAAAAAACCCACAGCGTTTTCAGGAATTTGTGGAGCTTTGTTGTCGAGCTTATAATATAGTCAGGAAACACAGCCAGCTACTCCTGAACCTGCTAGAGATGGTAATGATGAAACGATGCTCAACGATGAAACAAAAATATTAATTTTCTCCGGGGTTCTCTTCCCTTTTACCACTTCTCTTCTGCCTCTACTAGCACTGTGATTTGTGGAGGTATCAGGTGCACAGCTGAAAATGCTGGTGCTGCACTTCTTGTGCAAAGAAGCTGTCCACTTTCCATACTAATTTCTGGGAAAAGGAAAGCTAAGCTGCTTGGTTTTTTTCCATTTTATAATGCATTAATTTTTAAAAAATAACAGAAAACTGCAAAAGAAGCTAGGTAAAAGTTTCACATTCAGGAATTTCACTCAGCGCTTTTTCTAGGTCTAGGAGAAATCATTTACCATTCCTGCTCGTGGTTACAGGACAAAGTAAGCTAAACATTTCACTGAGTGGGGGATTTCTCAGTACTTAGCAGCTCTGCACTACAACGATGCCATTAGAATGGCAGGGTTTGCACATTTCCACAGTCCCTTATTAGGACAGCAAACACAGGAAAGAAGAAGCACTGCCCATATTGACACGGGTTTAAAAATTCTTTTGTATAGGTTTTTAAGACCTCTAGGAGTTTTTATCCTTTAGTATTCCTACTGATTCATGTGCTGTGGCAAATTCCATATCTGATTTATGCCTCTATTTACTTGCTTGTGAAAGGGTAATGATTTTCCCCTTCATGGGTACAAGAAGAATATTACATTAACTAATATTTGCTAAAATGCTTGGCTAAGATATCAATCCAAAATTTATATGCGGGGCCCCATGACCTAGGGCACTGGTCTGTGCATGAAAAATTCTACATGGCCTTATAAAAAGAGCTCCTCCTGAGACTGGGGTACAGCCAAAAAGTTGCTCTGAAAACACTACTTTATCATCTCCAATTTATACAATGGGGGAGGGTGAGAGAAATGGAAGGAATCTCTCATCGTGCCTCTTCCATCTTGTCTGTGGATTCTCATGCAGTGATTCAGTGAGAGAGTCCCTAATATGGAGCAGGAAAGATTGCTCCAGATGTCTTAACCTTGCTGCTAAGTAGTCATAAAGGTGCAACAAAGCAGATTCCCATCATAAAGCTCAATTTTATGGAATTACTACCATTATGGAATTACTACCAATTAATTCCATCATGGAATTACTACCAATTCCACTACTGGAAGTAGTGCAGTGAAGTTGCAGGAGATCCTATCCAAGTTAAAGAGCCTCTGGAGAACTTAGGAGTACCCTTGTTCTCCCATCCACAGCAGTAATCCCTGAATTTCTGAAAAGGTTGCCTAAAACTGCATGGTGCAAATAAAGCCCCTTCTTCTGCCTGTCTCCTTGTCCCCAGAGCAGTCCCTCTTTTGGCAAGCAGCAGAGATAATGATGTTYGATTACTCTGGGGTAATAGAGAGAGCGTKTTAGGAAAATGCTCCTGGCAGGAGCTCTGAAATAACCAGCTATCTCTGCCTGGATATAGCTCAGGTTTGTCTATATTCAGTACATGCTACACCTTTTGTTTCTGCTGATCTGGAAGCAGATGTAATAGAGATGGGCTAAAAGTCAGCATCCAGATATGTCTTAATATTTGTCAGTAGGCTGCAGCTCAGTCAGTTGTGTTGCAGTTTGTAACTGAAAAATAACTAGTAGCATACTCATACCCCATCAATGAGCTCTTCATAGAAAAAGGAATTAGAGAAGCCCAGTTTGGAAACACCTGGCTTTTGCCAATAATGCTTGGAAGGGTGAGTCTGTTTCTGCACTTGAAGTGGGGTGTTGGTCAGAATCGGTAAATGTCAAAATGTTTTAGTTCTATGGATTATTTGTGGAAAAAAATAAATAGACTGTGAAATTCCATTTTGAATTAATTTGCGTACAGAATTTCAGACATTATCATGCAGGGATAAGGTTAACTGACCACTGCATATTTGATAGTCTAAGATTTCTTTCACTGTATGGGAATCTGTATCATTAATTCTACTCCCACATTCTATTTTCCCAGATGCTATTTGTAAAGCATGGTTAAAAAAAATTAGCAATAAGACTATTTCTAAAAAACAGAGTAGTTTACAGGAGTAGTAAACTGCACCCTGGCTGATCAGCAACAATTAGTAGTTTCTAGCAAACCTGATTGTAACAAATTGAGGGATTTTTGGCCTAGTTTGGGAATTAATGTTATTTCTTGGTTGTGAGCAGCATGTTTGTAAAGCTGTACAGATGTTTGCTACTGGGAGTAAGAAATAATCCATGAAGTTTCCATCAAAGCAGAAACAAAAGTTTCCACAGAAGTTTCCACAAAAGCAGAAACCTCTGTGGGAGACCTGAGATTCTGCTGGCAGAATTCATCTGTGCCTGTAGTTCATCAGTTTTGTTCTCAGTAAAGATTTTATGTGAACAATTATAAATAGGGTGATGGCAGAACACAAACACCTTCTGACTAGTTTGAAGAAATGCACACTCCATTATTGTTACAAAGATTTTATCATGTAGAAAGTTATGAAAAGGGACTTAGAGATTACAGTAATTTATCTACGTGCCTCCACTGTGATCAGAAACAGATCAACTTGACAGTATAAAACAGGAAACCTGCACCTGGATAGAACAGAACTAAACTCAGAAATACTGTGTCCCCATAAAAATCATTTTACCCCTTCTAAATTCAGAAACAACAACTGGGAAAAGAGATTCAAGAAATGCCTCCCTTTTGGAGGTCTAACCAATGGAAATGCCAGGACTATTTCCTTTTCCATGGTGTGCTGAGCATCATGGGTCAGCTCTGAGTCCAGGCCCGAGGAGAGTGTAGAGCGAGCTCCACTCAGTGGGTCAGGAGGTCTGAGAGGGCCAAGTGGGGTTGGTCAAGCCATATGGGTGGCCAAACAAAAGGAGCAATGCACGCACTTGAACTTAGGCATCCAAGTGACATTTGAGTTGCCTGATGGGACCTGGAGTTGTTTTCATGACAATTGTTCCACGTCTTGTCTAATAAACATCCAGTATCAGTAGCCACAGTGTTGAGATGCCTCCTCCGTCAGGGAACTAGGAACATAAAAAATATGCTGTATGGAGCAAAAGGGGTGAAGGAGGATAACAAGCCTCTAGGATACCCCTGCAGCCAGGTAAAGACTTTCTTTTCTGGCTGGTTTTTTTTGCTTCAACAAATGGTTTTCCACCTTTAATAGTGCAGAAAACTTTAAAAAATCTTGGCTTTTAGTTTCATTAAGATTGTGATTATATCTGGTATCATTCCCTTTTCTAGTGAAGGGCAAGGAGCTTAATTTGCCTAAGCAGCAACCTTTTTTTTTTTTAATTTTATTTAAAGGGGGCAGGAGTTGTTGTCATCTTTTATAAATGGGCTGAAGCTACATTGATAAATAACACTGCGTGTCCTTCACTGCTGAATATTGTTATTGTCCCTGCTATCAACCATCTTAAATTCACCTCACTGGACTTTCTGCCTCTCTGTTCCTTGCCAGCCAAAACTCTGTGGAGACAGCAATCTAAATGTCCAGTGGTAGCTTAGAATGGGGCTGAGCAAGATTTTCATCATAATGCAAAAAAAAGTACAAATATCGAGAATGTTTGAAGGCATAACCTTAAAATAAAATCAGTGCTTCCTTTTTTCTTTTCTGTTACTTGAAAAACTCAGTGGGTCTTTCTGTCTGAGCAAGACATAAATATCAATGAAGAATACACAGCAATAACTGCAAATTCAGATACTTTCCCTTCTGAGCAATGTGAAGGACTGATGTATTCTCCATTACATTAGACACACCAAAAAAGCATCACTCCCAACTTGCTGTGATTGTTAAGAACAATCAGTAGGTTTTGAAATGAGTGAATGTTATTGTTGTTGTTGACATTTGAAAATGCCTGGAGAGAGCTGTATTGGCAATTAGACACATTCAGCTGTCTAATCTCCTCAAATTTTTACTTTGCAAGGGGAATATTGGCATCATTTGTTTTTTTAATCTAATCTGGCCAAGAGCTTGCTGAAGCAGAAACAAGCATTGTGAGCACATTGTGGCTGAAAAGCAGCATTTCTGATGAAAT
>NW_026624798.1:26325-30521 GCF_030028575.1 Malurus melanocephalus | reverse complement strand
CAGGCCGCGCTTCCCTCAGGCCTCGCCCCCCTCAGGCCGTGACCCCCTCGGGCCTCTCCGGCCCCTCAGGCCCGGTACCTGGCGCTCCCGGGGCGCTCCCCGGCTGCCGCTCCCGTTCCCGCTGCGGATCCCGATCCCGGTTCCCGTTTCCCCGTTCCCGATCCCGTTCCCGGTTCCCGATCCCGATCCCGGTCCCGCTCGGGCCCCTCAGCGGCGCCGCTTCCCCTCCGCCACTTCCTGCTTGGCCCCCCCGCCCCGCCGGCCGCTCGCGACCCGCGCTCCCGCCCCCAGCCGGCTCCCCCATTGGCTGAACCGACTGTCACTCATCGAGAAACACACTTTGATTGGCTTATTCCGCTGTCACTCAAGGCTGGTCGCGGATATCCGCACTCCCCATTGGCTGAGAGGTGACCAGCCTCCCTCGCAGGGAGTGTTGATTGGGAAGCGCGGGTGTCATTCAACGCGTGAAGCCCCGCCCATTGCGCCGTCGTTGGTTCCTATTGGTGAATATCGCCGGTGTATCTCCCTGCTGATTGGCTGAAAGCGCTATCAATCAATTAACCCCGGCTTTTCTCGCTTGTGATTGGTTGAAGCGCGCTGTTCGTCAAGCGCGGGTTCCGGCCGTCATTGGCCTCAGGGCGCGTCTATGGCGGTGTCTCCCCGCCTTGGGCTCCTATTGGGCGCGGGATTTGTCCCTCAGCCCCGGGACCCGCCCACCCCGGTCCCGCAATGGCGTCAATGCCTCCTCCCATTCGCTGCCAGCGCTGTCACTCACAGAGAGGGGGCTAAGAGGATGCCCCGCCCACATCCGCCTGTCGCGCGATGCCATTGGTGGAGAGCACTGTCACTCAAAGCCACCTCTCTCTCCCATTGGCTAGCGCGCCCTAAAGCCCGCCAAGCCCGTTCCTGCCGCTCATTGGTCCAGGGAGCTGTCACTCTGAGTAGCCCACACCCTCCTCCTCCTCTTATTGGCCGTCCAAACAACAACATCCGTTCTTTACCTCCGCTGATTGGCTAGTCATTTCTGTCCATCAACAGCCAATCCCCGCCCCTCGGCATCGCTGTAAACAACCCGCGGGGGATGCCGGGAGCTGCTGCAGGGGGCGGGGCCATCGCGGCCAAGCCACGCCCCCGGACACGTGACACCAGTAACACCAGTACAGGGGCTCCAGGGTCCCATTGCTCCCAGTACAGAGATCCCAGTTCCCCCAGTCCAGGGGGATTCCTGCTCCCAGTTCCCCCATTCTCGAGAATTCCAGAGTTCCCGTTTCCCCATTATCTCCATAAGGAATAATCCAGTTTCCCGTAATTCCATAAGGAATTCCAGGGGCCCAGTGACCCCTCCCAGTTCCCCCAGTCCAGTGGGATTCCTGCTCCCAGTTCCCCCATTCCAGGAAATCCCCATTCCCGCATTCCAGAGAATCCCAGTTCCCTCATTCCAGGGAATCCCCATTCCAGACCATGCCCCCACCCCAAAGGACAGAAAATCCCAATCAAATCCTTTTATTTCCCAATTCCACCGTTTGTTTCCCTGGGCTCCTCCCAGGCTCGTTCCCTCATTTCTTGTCCTCGTCCTTCTTGTCCTTGCTGTCCTTGGTGGCCTGCGAGGCCAGCGAGCCCATGGCGTTCCTGATGGCCTCGTTGTTGGGGTCCACGCCNCGGGGCGCTCCCCGGCTGCCGCTCCCGTTCCCGCTGCGGATCCCGATCCCGGTTCCCGTTTCCCCGTTCCCGATCCCGATCCCGGTCCCGCTCGGGCCCCTCAGCGGCGCCGCTTCCCCTCCGCCACTTCCTGCTTGGCCCCCCCGCCCCGCCGGCCGCTCGCGACCCGCGCTCCCGCCCCCAGCCGGCTCCCCCATTGGCTGAACCGACTGTCACTCATCGAGAAACACACTTTGATTGGTTCATTCCGCTGTCACTCAAGGCTAGTCGCGGATATCCGCACTCCCCATTGGCTGAGCGGTGACCAGCCCCCCTCGCCGGGAGTGTTGATTGGAAAGCGCGGGTGTCATTCAACGCGTCGGGCCCCGCCCATTGCGTCGTCGTTGCTTCCTATTGGTGAATATCGCCGGTGTATCTCCCTGCTGATTGGCTGAAAGCGCTATCCATCAATCAACCCCGGCTTTTCTCGCTTCTGATTGGTTGAAGCGGGCTGTTCGTCAAGCGCGGGTTCCGGCCGCCATTGGCCTCAGGGCGCGTCCATGGCGGTGTCTCGCCGCCTTGGGCTCCTATTGGGCGCGGGATTTTTCCCTCAGCCCCGGACCCGCCCACCCCGGTCCCGCAATGGCGTCAATCCCTCCTCCCATTCGCTGCCAGCGCTGTCACTCACGGAGAGGGGCTGAGGGGATGCCCCGCCCACATGTACCTGTCGCGTGATGCCATTGGTGGAGAGCACTGTCACTCAACGCCACCTCTGTCTCCTCGCTCTCCCATTGGCTGGAGCGCCCTAAAGCCCGCCAAGCCCGTCCCTGCCGCTCATTGGTCCACGGAGCTGTCACTCTGCGTAACCCCCACCCTCCTCCCCATCCTATTGGTCGCCCGAATGACAACATCCATTCCTCCCTCCGCTGATTGGCCAGTCATTTCTGTCCATCAATAGCCAATCCCCGCCCCTCGGCATCGCTGTAAACAACCCGCGGGGGATGCCGGGAGCTGCTGCAGGGGGCGGGGCCATCGCGGCCAAGCCACGCCCACAAGCATGTGACACCAGTTCCCCCAGTACAGGGGCTCCAGGGTTCCATTGCTCCCAGTACAGAGAGATCCCAGTTCCCCCAGTACAGGGGGATTCCCGCTCCCAGTTCCCCCAGTCCAGCAGGATTCCCGCTCCCAGTTCCCCCATTCTCAAGAATCCCAGAGCTCCAGTTTTCCCATAACAAGGAATCCCAGGGGCCCAGTTACCCCTCCCAGTTCCCCCAGTCTAGTGGGATTTGCACTCCCAGTTCCCCATTCCAGGGAATCCCAGTTCCTCCATTCTGGACAGTTCCAGTTCCCCCATTCCAGGGAATTCCAGGGACCCAGTGACCCCTCCCAGTTCCCCCAGTCCAGTGGGATTCCTGCTCCCAGTTCCCCCATTCCAGGGAATTCCCATTCCCCCATTCCAGGGAATTCCCATTCTTCCATTCCACGGAATCCCCATTCCCCCATTCCAGGGAATCCCAGTTCTCCCATTCCAGAGAATCCCAGTTCCCCCATTCCAGGGAATTCCCATTCCAGATCATGCCCCCACCCCAAAGGACAGAAAATCCCAATCAAATCCTTTTATTTCCCAATTCCACCGTTTGTTCCCCTGGGCTCGTTGCCTCATTTCTTGTCCTCGTCCTTCTTGTCCTTGCTGTCCTTGGTGGCCTGCGAGGCCAGCGAGCCCATGGCGTTCCTGATGGCCTCGTTGTTGGGGTCCACGCCYGGAAGGTTCTCCAGGACGCTCTGCAGGAACTCGGGGTCCTGCATCACGTCGTAGTCATCCTCCTCCTGTGGGGGAAATTGGGATCAGAGGGGTTCTGGGGATCCATGGGGTTCTGGGGGATTAATGGGGTTCAGGGGGATCCATGGGGTTCCAAAGGATCCATGGGGTTTGGGGGATCTGGGGGATCCATGGGGTTCTGAGGGATCCATGGGGTTCTGGGAGATCTGTGGGGTTCAGGGGGATCCATGGGGTTCTGGAAATCCATGGGGTTCTGGGGATCCATGGAATTCTGGGGATCCGTGGGGTTCTGGGAGATCTGTGGGGTTCTGGAAATCCACGGGGTTCCGAGGGATCCTTGGGGTTCTGGGAGATCCACAGAGTTCTGGGGATCCACGGGGTTCTGGGGGATCCATGGCATGGGAAGGATGGGAATGGGCTGGAAAATGCTGGAATGAGCTGGAAAATGCTGGAACTATCCGGGAACTCTCACCTTGGTGGGCTCGGACGTGTCCATGGCCGTGCTGCTGTCCACCTCGGCCGCCTCTGCTTGGGCAAACTCTGCAAAAACCCCAAAAATCCATGGGAACCCCTCCCCAGGACCCCCCGGTGGGGATTATCGAGGTTTGGGGTGGCAGCGGCACCCACCGGCGCCCTGCAGGGACATCTGCATGGCGTAGGCGATCTGCTCCTCCTCCGTCATGGAGCTCAGGTCCGGGATGCCGGCGCGGCCGAACTCCTGCTGGCTGATGGTCATCTTGAGCAGGGCATCGTCCGACTCTGGCAACGGGGGAATTTG
>NW_026624798.1:20942-24730 GCF_030028575.1 Malurus melanocephalus | reverse complement strand
GGCCAGCTCAGGATCAGCACTGGGATCCACCCCAAACTCGAAATCAGACGCCCCCAGCCCCAGCATGGCGCCGCCCTCGCCCGCCAGGATCGGGGAGCTGATGAGGGCGTCRGCCAGGCTGGGTCCCGGTGGCACCGTCACCAGGTGAGAGCCGCTGCCGTCTTTGCCGTTGAGCGCCGTCACAAACGCCGTCAGCTTCTCCGTGTTGGCCTCCTGGGAAAAACAGGAATGCCGGGATCAGGGGCTGGGAGAGGGCTGGGAGAGGGTGGGAATCGGGGCTGGGTGAAGGAGAGGGGGTTGGGGTTTGTGGGGTCGTTAAATGATGGAAAAAGGGCTCAAAAATCATCAAATCTACTCTCAAAGACCCAAAAAATGTCCCCTGCTGGAGATCAGGGATGGGAATGGTTTGGGATACAGGGAATGGTTTGGGATACAGGGAATGGTGGGAATGAGGGCCTAGAAAAGGTTGGGAGAGGGTGGGAATCAGGGCTGGGGGAGGGAAAGGGGTTTGGGGTTTTATGGGATCATAAAATGATGGGAAAAGAGCTCAAACTCATTCCCATCAGGATGGGAGGGGTTTAGGACACAGGGAAAGGGCTGGGAATTGGGGCTTTCCATGGAAAAAAACCTCCAAAGTCATCAAGGGTTGATGTTATCCCCAAAAAAGAGTCAGGATTTTCTAGGAGGGGTGGGCAAGGTCCCAGATCCCATCGGGAATGGGGGAATTCTCGGGATTCTCACCTCCTCCCCGAAGTTGATGATGTCCACGTTGACCTTCTCCTTCTTCAGGCGCTTGGCCAGCTTCACCAGCTGGGAAAAACGGGAGATTCCCTGGGATCGGGACAGATCCGGGATCCTGCCCCACATCAGGTGAAAATTTGGGATTTGGGCCCAAATCGGCTTCCCAGATCGGAGAGATCCAGCCCAGGGATCCAAGGATCCACCCAGGGGTTCATCCCAAAAATCCAGGCCTGGGATCATCCCAGAGATCCATCCTGAGGATCACCAAAGGAGCCATCCCAGAGAGTGGCTGATGGTGGGATTTTCTGGGCTCTGATCCCTGGGAAAATCCTGGGATTTTCTGAGCTTTAGTCCTGGGATTTTCCGGGCTCCAATCCCAGAACCAATCCTAGGAATTTCTGGGGTCCGATCCTGGTCTATCCCAAGATTTTCTGGGCTCCTATCCCTGTCTAATCCTGGGATTTTCTGTGACCCCTGGTTGATCCCGGGATTTTCTGGGATCCCAGGTACTGATCCCGGGATTTTCTGGGCTCCAATCCCAAAACCAATCCTGGGATTTTCTGGGCTCTGATCCCTGGCCAATCCCAGGATTTCTGGGGCTCCAATCCTGATATTTTCCAGGCACCAATCCCACGATTTTTGGGCTCCAATCCCAGGATTTTCTGGGCTCCAATCCCGGTATTTTCCAGGCTCTGATCCCTGGCCGATCCCGGTATTTTCCAGGCACCAATCCTGGGATTTTTGGGGCTCTGATCCCTGGCTGATCCTGGTATTTTCCGGGCACCAATCCCTGATATTTCCCGAGCTCCCATCCCGATTTCCCCGTTCCCACTCACGTCCTTCTCATTATCCTCCACGGGGCTGCCCACGAAGGCGATGATCCTCATCTTGTGGTTCTTCCCCTGGCGGTGCTTCAGCGCCAGCTGCGGGAACATCCCGGGATTTGGGACGGAATTCCCGGGATTTGGGATGGAATTCCCAGGATTTGGGACGGAATTCCCGGGATTTGGGACAGAATTCCCGGGATTTGGGATGGAATTCCCGGGAAAAGGGGCTGGGAATTTGGATCCCCCATCCCAGATCCTGGGATCTGCCCCATTGGGTGGGGTTTGAGGGGGGATTGGGGGAGAGGAGCAGAGCTAGAGTGAAATTCCTGGGATTTTGGGGGGAATTTCCAGGGATTTAGGTCAGATTTTCAGGGATTTATTTGAAACTTCCATGGATTTATGGTGGGTTTCCAAAGATCTACATTACATTTCCTAAATTTTATGTTGGGATTTCCTGGGATTTGTGTTAAGATTTCTATAGATTTACACTGGAATTTCTGAGCTTTATGTGAGATTTCTATGGATTTATCTTGGAATTCCTGAGATTTTGGTTGAATTTACTAAGGTTTAGATTGGATTTCCATAGATTTAGCTTGGATTTCCATGGATTTATAGGAATAGGGGATCTCCAAAGATTTAGACTGAATTTCCTGGGATTGTAAAATTTCCATAGATTCATACGGGGTTTCCATAGATTTAGTTTAGAATTTCTGAGATTTATATGGGATTTCCATGGATTTATGGTGGAATTCCCAAGATTTACACTGGATTTCCATGGATTTTGCCAAATTTAAAACATTTCCTCGTCTTTTAACCAAAAAAATCGATTGAAACCCAGAATTTTCTCCCACTGAAACCCCAGAAAATCCCAATTTTCCACATCCAAGCTGGAAAATCCCTCTGGAATCAGGGACTCCAAACCTTCCCAGGGCTGGTAATTAAAGAGAGATGTTAATTAGGGATTAATTAGGGGCAGGACTCACGTGAGCCACGCGGATGCCGGTGCAAAAGGTGATTTTCCCCTTGGGCTGCACCGTGTGGAGCTTGGACAGGATGCGCCCGGTGTCCGGGGTCAGCGTGGTCAGCACCTCGCAGTTACTGCCGGGAAAACATTGGGAAAAATCAGGGAAAAATCCTGGGAATTCTGGAGAAAATCCTGGAAATTTGGGACAAAATCCCCCTGGGAGGAAATTCCCCCCTGGAACCAAGCCCGGTGTCCGGGGTCAGCATGGTCAGCACCTCACAGTTACTGCTGGGAAAACACTGGGAAAAATCAGGGAAAAATCCTGGGAATTCCAGAGGAAATCCTGGGAATTCCAGAGGAAATCCCCTGGGAGCAATTCCTGAGAAATCTGGGAGGAAATGCCCCCTGGAACCAAGACAGGTGTTTGGGGTCAGCGTGGTCAGCACCTCGCAGTTACTGCCGGGAAAACATCGGGAAAAATCAGGGAAAAATCCTGGGAATTCCAAATGAAACCCTGGGAATTCGTGAGGAAATCCCCCTGGGAGGAAATTCCCCCCTGGAACCAAGCCTGGTGTCCGGGGTCAGCGTGGTCAGCACCTCGCAGTTACTGCCAGGAAAACATCGGGAAAAATCAGGGGAAAATCCTGGGAATTTGGGAGAAAATCCTGGGAATTTGGGACAAAATCGCCCTGGGAGCAATTCCTGGAAATGTGGGAGGAAATCCCCCCTGGAACCAAGACAGGTGTTTGGGGTCAGCGTGGTCAGCACCTCGCAGTTACTGCCAGGAAAACATCGGGAAAAATCAGAGAAAAATCCCGGGAATTTGGGAGAAAATCCTGGGAATTTGGGAGGAAATCCCCCTGGTACCAATTCCTTTGGGAATTGGGGAGCAAACTCCCCCTGGGAGCAATTGCTGGGAATTTTCTATAAGAATTTGGGAAGAAATTCCTTCTGGGAGCAATTCCTGGGAAATTTTTTTGGGGAATTGAGGAGCAAACTCCCCCAGGAGCAATCCCTGGGAATTTTCTTTGGGGAATCTGTGAGGAAATTCCCCCTGGGATGAATCTCCACCCTTCCCAGTTCCGGCAGCGATTCCTCTGGGATTTTTTTTGGGAATCCAGGCGGCAATTCCCCGAGTTCCCCGCTATTCCCACGACCCCAAAATTCCCAAAATTCCCAAAATTCCCTTTCCCTACTTGGCCAGGGTGATGAGCCCCACGTTGTTCTCGGGGTTGCTGCGGGTTTTGGAGTGGCAC
>NW_026624798.1:17293-19035 GCF_030028575.1 Malurus melanocephalus | reverse complement strand
GGCCCGCTCCGCCCCCCCACCGGAATGACTCAGGGAAAGCGGCCGCGGCCGGGGCGGCCCGGGGGGTCCCGTGAGGGTGCCGGGAGGTGCCCGGGGATGTCCCGGGGCCGCCGCCGCCGCCGTTCTCACCACACCATGGTGCTCTCCAGAACCATCGCGGCCCCTGTTCGCGGCCCTCAGCGCCGGCCTGCTCCCCGCCCAACAACGCGCCCGCTGATTGGTCCAGAACCCGCGGCCAATCGGCGCGCCTCGTCTATGCGGGGTGCGCCGCGGGGGATGGTGGGAGTTGTAGTTCTGGGCGGGGCGCAGCGGCGGGGAGGACACTCACGTGTCATTGTCACCAGCGTCCCCAAAATCCTGGGTCTGTCCCCTCCCTCCGCCACCGCCCCGTGTGGTCTGCAAGGAGCTCTTGTGTCCCCATCCCCCGTGACACCACTCAGGACACCCCACGAGGATCTCCTGTCACCTTGTGTCCCCCCAAAGCCACCCCAGGAGTGTCTCCATGTCGCCTTGTGTCCCCCCACAAAACCACCCCATGACTGTCTTCTGTCCCCATGTCCCTTGTGTCCCTCCAAAACTACCCCAGGGGTGTCCCCTGTCCCCACGTGCCCATGTTTGCTCTGTCCCCTTATCTATCCCCCACCCAAAGCCACCCCAGGGTGTCCCCATGTCCCGTTGTGCCCTGCAAAGCCACCCAGGGGTGTCCCCATGTCCCTCCTGTCCCCTCCCGTCCCCCCAAACAGAGGCAGAGCCRTCGGTTCCAGCAGCACCCACAATGTTCCGGTGGCCCCGCGGTGGTGGCACTGGCCCGGGGGACACCGGGAGGGGGTGACAGAGGTGACAACGGCCACGGGGGGCACGGGGGGCAGGGAACGTCCATCCCGATCCAAGGAACGTCCAGGGAATGTCCATCCCAGTCCAGGCCGTGTCCATCCCAGTCCAGGGAATGTCCATCCCAGTCCAGGGAATGTCCATCCCAGTCCAGGCCGGGCCCATCCCAGCCCAGACAGTGTCCATCCCAGTCCAAGGAATGTCCATCCCAGTCCAAGGAATGTCCATCCCAGTCAGGGAAAATCCACCCCAGTCCAGGCCGGGTCCATCCCAGTCCAGGGAATGTCATCTCAGTCTAGACTGGGTCTATCCCAGTCCAGGCCGGGCCCATCCCAGTCCAGACCGGGTCCATCCACGATTCGAGGTCCCGGTGCCATTGGCTCTGTCCCCCCCTGGGTGGCCCAGAGGTGACAACGGTGACAATGGTTCCAAGAGGAACAGGAAAATTCCACGAATTCCATTCCCATTCCAGGGAAATTCCATTCCAATCCAAGAAAATCCCATTCCCAGTCCAGGAAAAATCCATCCATGATCCAGAGCCATTGGATGCTTCCAGGGGACATCGGCTCTGTCACCCCTGGGTGGCCCAGAGGTGACAACGGTGACAATGGTTCCAAGAGGAACAGGAAAATTCCATGAATTCCATTTCCATTCCAGGAAAAATCCATTCCCAGTCCAGGAAAAGTCCATCCATGATCCAGAGGCGTCGGATGCTCCCTGGGAACGGCGGCGTGGGTGGCCCAGAGGTGACACCGGTGACAATAATTCCAGCAGGAACAGGAAAATTCCATGAATTCCACTTCCATTCCAGGAAAAATCCATTCCTATTCCAGGAAAATTCCATTCCCAATCCAGGAAAATTCCATTTTTCCAAGCAAAGTCCGTCCATTCCCCGGAGAGGCCAAATTCTC
>NW_026624798.1:12273-15103 GCF_030028575.1 Malurus melanocephalus | reverse complement strand
ATCCCAAATCCCATCCCACAGATCTCATCCCATGGATCCCAAATCCCATGGATCCCAAATCCCATCCCATGGATCCCAAATCCCACGGATCCCATCCCATGGCTCTCAAATCCCATCCCATCAATCTCTGCCCAAATCCCACCCAAAATCCCATCCAATGGATCCCAAATCTCATTCCAAATCCCATCCCATTGATCCCATCCCATCCCAACCCATTGATCCCATATCCCATGGATCCCATCCCATCCCATCCCATGGATCCGAAATCCCACAGATTCCACCCCATGGATCCCATATCCCATGGATCCCATATCCCACGGATCCCATATCCCATGGATCCCATATCCCATGGATCCCACCCCATTCCCGGTGTTTCCCCGTGTTCCCGAAGCAGCGGGGTCAGGGCTCACCTGGTTGGGGACGCTCCGGGAGCGGGCGCAGAGCCCTCGGCCGTGTGCACCTCCACCCCCACCGACCTGCAGGAAATCCGGGAATATTGGGAATATTGGGAATATCGGGAAAACCGGGAATGCGCGGGAATCTCCAGATCCCCACGGACAGTGATTCCGGTTTTCCAGAGGGGTCATTCCAGGTAAACCAGCCCAGAGCGGGGCTGGGATGAGGCAGGGGAGATCTCAAACTCCCAGGAAAGATCCCAAACCATCCCAAACCCTTGGGAATGATCAGAAAATATCCCAAACTCTCAGGAACTATCCCAAACCCTTGGGAAGGATCCCAAACCCTTGGGAATTATGCTGACCCCAAACCATCAGTAATGATCCCAACCCCTTCTTCCCATCCCCAGTCCCTTTTCCTGTTGGGGAATCCTGGGAATGACCCCAATCCCCCGGGATGGACCCCAAACCCTTGGGAACAACCCCAAATCCCTGGGAATGACCCCAACCCCCTGGGAAAGACCCCAATTCCCCAGGAATCCCAAACCATTGGGATGGACCCCAATCCCCGGGAATGACCCCAAACCCTCGGGAACAATCCCAAACCCCCGGGAATGACCCCAATCCCCTGGGATGGAGCCCAAACCCTCGGGAACAACCCCAAATCCCCAGGAATGACCCCAATCCCCTGGGAACGGCCCCAATCCCCTGGAATGACCCCAAATCCCCAGGAATGACCCCAAATCCCCAGGAATGACCCCAATCCCCCGGGAATGACCCCAAATCCCGTACCTGCTGGCCGGGGAGTGAAGGCCGGCACTGCCCAGGGAGGAGCTGGACAGGGTGGTGGCCACGGAGTCACTGCCGGCCTCGTCCCGAGGGAGAACGTCCGGCCGGGAAACTGGGAATGGGATAATGGGATTGGGATAATNCATCCGAAATCCCATTACATGGATCCCAAATCCCATTCCAAATCCCATGGATCCCATCCCATTGATCTCAACCCAAATCCCATCCGAAATCCCATCGCATGGATCCCAAATCCCATCCGAAATCCCATCCCATGGATCCCAAATCCCATTCCAAATCCCATGGATCCCATCCCATGGATCCCATCCCATGGATCCCAAATCCCATTCCAAATCCCATGGATCCCATCCCATCGATCTCAACCCAAATCCCATCCGAAATCCCATCCCATGGATCCCAAATCCTACCCCAAATCCTAACCATGGATCCCATTCCATAGATCCCATCCTATGGATCCCAAATCCCATCTGAAATCCCATCCCACACATGGATCCCATATCCCATTCCAAATCCCATCCCATCCCATCAATCTCAGCCCAAATCCCATCCAAAATCGCATCCCATCGTATTCCAAATCTCATTCCAAATCCCATCCCACGGATCCCAAATCCCATCCCATGGATCCCATATCCCATGGATCCCACTCACCTGGTTGGGGACGCTCCGGGAGCGGGCGCGGAGCCCTCAGCCGTGTGCACCTCCACCCCCACTGACCTGCGGGAAATCCGGGAATATCGGGAATATTGGGAATGTTGGGAATATCGGGAATATTGGGAAAACCGGGAATGCGCAGGAATCTCCAGATCCCCATGGACAGTGATCCCGGTTTTCCAGAGGGGCCATTCCAGGTAAACCAGCCCAGAGCGGGGCTGGGATGAGGCAGGGGAGATCTCAAACTCTTGGAAAAATCCCAAAACCCTTGGGAATGAGCCCAAAATATCCCAAACTTCCAGGAATGATCCCAAAATATGTCAAACTCTCAGGAATGATCCCAAAATATCCCAAACTCCCAGCAATGATTCCAAAATATCCCAAACTCTCAGCAATGATTCCAAAATATCCCAAACTCTCAGGAATGATCCCAAACCCTCGGGAAGGATCCCAAACCCTTGGGAATGATCCCAACCCCCTTCTCCCAGCCCCAGTCCCTTTTCCCGTTGGGGAATCCCAATCCCCCGGGATGGACCCCAAACGCTCAGGATGGATCCCAAACCCACGGGAACGACCCCAACTCCCCAGGAAAGACCCCAATTCCCCAGGAATCCCAATCTACCGGGATGGACCCCAATCCCCAGGAATGACCCCAATTCCCGGGAATGACCCCAATCCCCCGGGATGGACCCCAAACCCTCGGGAACAATCCCAAACCCCCGGGAATGACCCCAATCCCCCGGGATGGACCCCAATCCCCCGGGATGGATCCCAATCCCCAGGAATGACCCCAAATCCCCGGGAACATCCCCAATTCCCGGGAATGACCCCAATCCCCCGGGATGGACCCCAATCCCCAGGAATGACCCCAAATCCCCAGGAATGACCCCAAATCCCCAGGAATGACCCCAAATCCCCGGGAATGACCCCAAATCCCCGGGAATGACCCCAATCCCGTACCTGCTGGCTGGGGA
>NW_026624798.1:8750-10443 GCF_030028575.1 Malurus melanocephalus | reverse complement strand
TGGGAATTTTGGGGCACTCACGTGGGATTTTGCGGAACACCGTGTGGCACATGAAGCGTTGGAAGCGCTCGGCGTAGAAACTGGGCCGGTGCACCGACACCGTGTCCTGGAACAGGGAAAAAATGGGATTTAACCCCAAAATCCTGGGAATTCCGGGAATTCCGGGAGGGGAGGAGGGGGAGGAGAAAGGGGTGGGGAGAAATCCCAGGAATTTGAGGGGAAATGATGGGAATTTGGAGGGAAATCCCTGGAATTTGGGTGGAAATCCCAAGAATTCAGGGAAAATCGGTAGAGAGGTGGTTTTGGGAGGAGGTTTGGATAGAAATCCTGGGAATTTGGGCACAAATCCTGAGAATTCAGGGCCAAATTCCCATAAAAAAGGCACTTTCCCATAAAAGTCTCGTTTTCCCATTAAAAAGTCTCTTTCCGCCATAAAAAAAGATTTTCCCATGAAAAAAATCCGTTTTTCCTTAAAAAACCCTGGTTTTTCCATTAAAAAGTCCCATTTTCCTTTAAAAAATTACATTTTTTTCCATAAGAAATCCCATTTTCTCAAAAAAAATCACATTATTTCTCTAAAAAATTCCCATTTTTCCATAAAAATTCCCATTTATCCATAAAAATCCCCATTTTCCCCACTCACCCCATCATGCACCAGGGCCTTCCAGGAGTGCTCGAGCTTCTTGACGAACCTGTGGGGAAAGAACGGAGCCGAATTCCCAAGAAATTCCCAAAAAATCCCCAGAAAATCCCCATAAAATGATCAGGGATTCATGGTAATTAAGGGATTAATTAGTGATTAATGGATTAATGGATGAATGAGTCACCTGTAGGACTGCAGGACGTCGATGATGCCGATGTAGAGCAGCAGCCGCTCCCCCCGCGCGTTCCGGGCGGGAATTCCACCCATCCTGGGAAAAGAAACGGGAATGGATTGGAATGGGAACGGGAATGGGATGGGAATGGGATCGGGAATGGGAACGGAAATGGGATGGGAATGGGATGGGAATGGGAATGGGATGGGAATGGGAATGGGATCGGGAATGGGATTGGGATGGGAACGGGATTGGGATGGGAACGGGATTGGGAATGGGATGGGAAATGGGATGGGAAATGAGAATGGGGAATGGGAATGGGGAATGGGAATGGGGAATGGGAATGGGATCAGGATGGGAATGGGATGGGAATGGGAACGGAAATGGGGATGGGGAATGGGAATGGGATCGGGAAGGGGAATGGGATGGGAAGGGAATGGGATGGGAACAGGATCGGGAACGGGAATGGGGTCAGGGATGGGGTTGGGATCAGGAATGGGATTGGGAATAGGGTCAAGGATGGGATGGGAATGGGATCAGGAATGGGAACAGGGGGATCCCGGTCCACTGCAGTAACTCCCAGTAACTCCCAGTCCATCCCAGTGCTCACTGGTCATCAGTCTCGATGGTTCCCCCTCTCCTGGCCTCTCCCTGGATGGATTCCATGGCAGTGGAGAACAGGGCTCTCTGTGCCACCCCGATCCCAGTCACTCCCAGTCACTCCCAGTCACTCCCAGTCACTCCCAGTGCCTCCCAGTCAGTCCCAGTCCATCCCAGTGACTCCCAGTGCTCACTGGTCATCAGTCTCGATGGTTCCCCCTCTCCTGGCCTCTCCCTGGATGGATTCCATGGCAGTGGAGTACAGGGCTCTCTGTGCC
>NW_026624798.1:4957-6444 GCF_030028575.1 Malurus melanocephalus | reverse complement strand
GAGGTTTCCGTGGAATTTTTAGGGTTTTCTGTGGATTCTTGGGATTGGGAATGGATCAAAATAATGGATAAAACATGGGAATAGCATCAAAATTTCCATGGGTTTTTAGGATTTTCACGCATTTTTTTGAGGGGCCGCCCCCATTGTGATCCCGATGACTCCRCATGGCATTCCCATTGGGATCTTTGGGGTTTTTTTTCCATCCTTTCCCCATTCCGAGGTCAGAATTCCATAAATTTTGGGAATTTTGGGAATTACCATATAATATCCAGGCAGCAGCTTCTGCAGGAACTCGGCCTCCTTGTGCTGCACGGTTTTGATGATGAACTCGTCGTCGCTGGACACGTAGAACAGCGAGCCACTGGCACCAGAGTTGGACAGCTCGATCAGGGGGTCATTGCACAGGGAATACTGMGGGGAAAAATTGGGAAAAACTGCTGGAATTGCACTGCGAATGGGATTGTCCTTGGAAATTTGATAGGGAAAACACCTGGGAAGGGAAAGGAAAAAGAGAAAGGGAAGAGAAGGACTGGAGCTGGACAGCTCGATCAGGGGATCATTGCACAGGGAATACTGTGGGGAAAAATTGGGAAAAACTGCTGGAATTGCACTGGGAATGGGGATTATCTTTGGAAATTTGATAGGGAAAGCACCTGGGAAGGGAGTGGGAAAAGGGAAGGGAAAAGGGAAAGGGCAAAAGGGAAGAGGAGGGCTGGCGCTGGACAGCTTGATCAGGGGGTCATTGCACAGGGAATACTGCAGGGAAAAATTGGGAAAAACTGCTGGAATTGCAATGGGAACGGGATTTTCCTTGGAAATTTGATAGGGAAAACAGCTGGGAAGGGAAAGAGAAAAGGGAAAAGAGAAATGGAAAGGGGAAAAGGGAAGAGAAGAGCCTGGAGCTGGACAGCTCGATCAGGGGGTCATTGAACAGGGAATACTGAGGGGAAAAAATGGGAAAAACTGCTGGAATTGCACTGGGAATGGGATTGTCCTTGGAAATTTGATAGGGAAAACACCTGGAAAGGGAAAAGAATGGAAAAGAAAAAGAGAAAATAAAATATAGAAAGAAAAAAGGGAAAGGGGAAAGAGAAAAAGAAGAGGAGAAAAGAATTTGGAGAGAAAACGGGAAGAGGGAGGGGAAAGGGAAAACGGAAGGGAAAAAGGGAAGAGAGAAAAGAGCAAAAGGAGAAAAGAGAAAGGGGAAGTCCAGGGAGGATCAGGAATATCCAGGGATGTTCAGGAATATCCAGGAATGCTCAGGAATATCCAGGGAAGTTCCCATTCCCCACTCACCAGGTAATCGTCAGGCCGGATCCCGAAGAGCTCCCGGAAGTAGCGGAAGGCCACGGGCGCGTAGGTCTTGAAACGGAAATCGTTGTAGTGGTGGGCAGGGGTCAGGTTGGAACCCTCGCTGTGGGATACAGGGAATTGTTGGGATTGGGATTGGGATTGGGATTGGGATTGGGATTGGATTGGGATTGGAT
>NW_026624798.1:0-3401 GCF_030028575.1 Malurus melanocephalus | reverse complement strand
TGGAAAAGGAGCAGGAAAACAGAAAAAAAAAGAGCAGGAAAAGCTGGAATTTGGGATTTTTCCCAGCCTGGAACTCACCTCGGGAGTCAGGGATTTTTTGAAGGTGTTGGATCCTGCCAAGAGAAAGGAAAATCCACGCTCAGAGAGGATCAAAATCCCAAAAAAATTCCCCAGGAGTTTGGAAAAGCTCAGCCCTTTCCCAGCCCTGGAGGGTTCTGGGAATTCCAAGCCGCAGGAATTCCCTGAAAACCGGGATTTGAGGGATCCAGGGGCAGCTCCAGCCCCATCCCGTTGGATTTTCCATCCCAAAATTCCACGGATTGAATTCCAGCTCCCTCCCTGGAGCATCCCAAATATCMCAAAAATCCCAAATTTCTGCTGCCTGAACACATTAAAAACGGGATTATCCCAAAAATCCACAAATATCCCACAAATCCTGGAGCATCCAACAGCGTTTCCTGGGATTTTTGGGGCAATTCCAGGCCCTGGAAGTGTTGGGAAAACTGGGAGAGGCTCCAGGGGCATCTCCTGGAAGTGTAATGGGAAATATTTGGGAATTAATCCTGTCCTGACCCAAAATTCCCAGATTTTTCACCCAAAACACATCCAGGATTGAAAATTCTCTGTTCTCAACAGCTCCAGAACACAAATCCACCCGTTTTTCCACGGAAAAGGATTTAAAATTCCACTTTTATGGTGCTGTGGGAATAGAAATCCCCAAAAAAGGCTCCAAAAATCCCTTTTCTGGCCTCAATTCCTGGGAAAGGAGGGGTCCCCAGCSCCTTTTCCAGCTGGGATGGAAAATCCCACCCTGGAGGAGGAAAACTGGGATCAACCCCTCCAATTTGTGGGAATATCAACAATTTTTTCCAAAAAAAAAGAAGGATTTGGGTCAGGTTGGTTCCCTGGAGCGCCGGGAATCCGCAGGGATTTGGGAAATGTTTAATTACTGCGGGAAAAAAGGGCAAAATTCAGTTTAATGACAAAATTGAGTTCAGTGCCTTGGGACAGAGCCCAAATCCCAGGAAAATAAACCCAAATCCCAGGAAAATAAACTCAAATCCCAGGAATTCCTCCCAGGGTGGAAAACACCACGATTAATCCCAAAAAAAAGGGATTTTTAGGGATGGCAGAGGGAGAATTCCAACCCTGAGTGGAATTCCCAAGGGAATTCCCAAGGGAATTCCAAAGCCCAAGGGAAAAGGGAATTCATGGGAAAATTCAGGAAATGGGATTTGGGGAACCCCCAAAATCCCTCAGTTTTCCCTCATTTCCAGAGAATTTTCCTTGGATTTTATTCCCTTTTTTGTCTTTTCCACCTGAATTTTTCAACTCTGGGTGCAAAAGAAAAAACAACAACAAAAAAAAGGGAATTTTGGGATCTTTTTGGGGAAAGGAATTTTTGTCGGAAAATCGCTCCTAATTGGGAATACCCACAACAATTCCCAGAAAAAAAAAAAAGGAATTTTATCCCAAATCCGGGCCTGGAGTCACTTGACAGAACTATTTTAAGCCTCTCAGATGTTGTTTGATAAATCGGGATCAGGGATTGTCCTGATTTCCAGGAATTTGGGAAAACATCCCTGAGTGTTCCCAGTTCTTTTTAAAGCTCGGAATTTGGGATTCTGTTCACAGATCCGATTTTTTTTAAGGGATTTTGGGAGGAATTCCCTCAGCTCCGGCATTCCCAGCTCATTTCTGACTCAAATCCTGAATTTTTGGGCTGGAGGGAAGGGTTTGGGGTGATTCCAGCATTATCCAGGAGCAAAGAAAAACCTCAAATCTGAAATAAACCCTTTCTTTATCCCAAAATAAACCCAGATTTCAATTTTCCCAGCCCCTACTCCAGGATCATCCTCGTTATTCCCAGAAAATCCAAGGAAACAGCAGGAATTATTCTGGCAAAGAAGGAAAAAGGATTTTATTCCTGGAGTTGGGAGATTTTCCCTCAAATCCCACCCAGCTCTTCCTCTGGAAAAGCTCCAAATCCCAAAGGAAGAGCTGGAAAAACAGGAAAAAAATCGCAGAAAAACAGGAAAAAATCCCAGAAAAACAGGAAAAATCCCACAAAATACAAAAATCTACTTCATTCAATCCCCCACACTGCTCTCCTCGGGTTTCTGGCTCCAAATTCCCAAAAAACCCCATGGATAAACAGCCAGAAAATCAAGGATCAGACCCCAAATCCTTCCAAGGAAAAGTAGGGAGCAGGGAACGCTTTTTCTCCAAAACTCCCAAAAGGAAATTTTAATGGATCTGAAAGAATCCCAACACAAATTTCGGGTGGAAAAGCCGATTTGGAAGCTGCAAGAAAAGCGGAATAAAAAGGATTCTCCCAGGAATTCCTCCAGGTTCGGRAAAAAAWKGGRAAARGGGGAAAAAARCAGGTTTTGWGTGCCACAAATTGGCAGTTTTAATCCCTAAAAAACCGCGAATTCCCGATTTCCCGAGCAGGGCCGGCAGCGTTTCCAGCCCTTTCYGTGGCTGCCATTCCCGCTTATCCAAACAAATCCCGTGTTTGAATTCCCGGGGCTCCGGGAAGGGATTTTTGGGATTTCTGGGGATTTTTGGGATCCCGATTTGGGAGCCGGGAGCTGCTCCCACCCCCTCGGATCCGCTCCTGAGTCACCGGACGGGAACGGGAATCAGATTTCCCTGGCACCAAAACTCTTCTCCCCTCCCCGCGCCGTTCCCAAATTAATTTTGGGGTTTTTTTTTGGGGGGGAAATTCGAGCCTTCCTCAAATCTGCCCGGGTATTTTCAGGGTTCCCACAGGGAAAAGGGAGATTTTTCCAGGGAAAAGTGAAATCCAGACCCCACCATGGCACCCCAAACACCCCAAAATTACCCCCAGGAAGCTCCAAATCCTCCGAAATTTCCTCAGGAAGCTCCAGATCCCCCCAAAAAGGAGCTCCAGACCGACCCCGAAATAAATCCCATAAAGCCTCCAAAAAATCCTCCTCAGCCCCACAGTTCTACATCTCCCAAGACCCCCTAAAATCCCCTCAGCCCCACAGTTCTACACCCTCAAAAAACCCCAAAGACTCCCAAAATATCCCCCTCAGCCTCACAGTTCTACATCTCCCAAGACCCCCAAAAACCCCTCTCGGTCTCACAGTCTTACACCCCCAAAATCCTCCAAAGGCCCCTCAAAAAACCCTCACCCCTCYGAGCCACYTCGGCCCCTAAAATACCCCAAAAASCCCGAAAAAAGCTCTCCTCAGCATCACAGTCCTACACCCTCAAAGACCCCCAAAAGAGCCAAAGAAACCCCAAAGACSCCCAAAATCCCCTCACCTCAGAGGCCTCTGAGGCYCTCAGAGCCCCCTCAGCCCCTCACCCTAAAAAAATCCACMKATCCCCCAAAATCCCCTCACGCCCCCAGACCCCTCCTAACCCCC
>NW_026624797.1:28130-29392 GCF_030028575.1 Malurus melanocephalus | reverse complement strand
ACTCCCCAATTAATTTAAGCCCCCATTAATTTAACCCCTCAATTAATTTAACCCCCTTATTAATTCCCCCATTAATTTATTTTAATTCCCCCCATTAATTTAATTTAAACCCCGCATTAATTAATCACCCCCAATTAAATTTGGGGATCCCCTAATTAATTTAATCACACAATAATTAACCCCCCATTAATTTACCCCTCATTAATTCACCCCTTAATTAACTCAATCCCCCCTTAATTACCCCAATTCATTAATTTAACCCTGCCTCACTAATTAACCCCCCCATTAATTTCGGGGCCTCCCCAATTAATTCACCTTGCCATTAATTAAATTTAATTTAATCCCCCCATTAATTTACCCCCATTTATTTAATTGCCCCCATTAATTGAATCCCACCCAATTAATTTTTGGGGACCCCTCTCATTAAGTCAACCTCCAATTAATTTAACTCCCATTAATTTACCCCCATTAATTTACCCCATTAATTTATCCCCTCATTAATTTCACTCTCTCATTAATTTAATTTACCCCCATTAATTTAACCCCTCATTAATTAATCCGCCATTTTTTTTAAACCCCATCATTAATTTTACCCCTTTCATTAATTCAATCCCCCCATTAATTATTCCCCCATTAATTAAACCCCCCATTAATTTTTCCCCTGCCATTAATTAACCCTCACCCAATAATTTTATTTCATTTCCTCCCAAATAATTTAATTTAATTCTCCCCATTAATTTAATTTAACTCTCCATTAATTCAAGTCCCCCATTAATTTTTGGGGATCCTCCCATTAATTTAATTACCCCCTATTAATTTAATTACCTCTCATTATTTTAATTAATTAATTACCACCCATTAATCAACCCCACCCCATTAATTTTTGGGGACCTCCCTCATTAACTCAATCCCACCAATTAATTTACCCCAATTAATTTGAATTTAATTCTCCACATTTATTTAATCCATCCCCAATAATTAACCTCAATTAATTTAACCCCCCCACTAATTAACCCCTTATTTATTTAGTTTAATTCTCCCCATTAATTTTATCTCTCTATGAATTTAATTTAATTCTCTCCATTAATTTTTCCCCCATTAATTTAATTTAATTCCGCCATTTATTCAATTTTACCCCCATTAATTTAATTCTCCCCCATTAATTTTATCCCCCCATTAATTTAATTTATTAATTTATTAATTTAAACCCCCATTAATTTTTGACACCTCCATTAATTTAATTTAATTTCCCCCATTAATTT
>NW_026624797.1:22099-25818 GCF_030028575.1 Malurus melanocephalus | reverse complement strand
GGGATACCCCCATGGGGGGATGGGGGAGGGGCGTGCAAGGGGCGTGCAAAGCTCGTAATACACGGCAGAGATGAGCTGAGTGTGCAAGGGGCGTGCAAGGGGTGTGTAACAACCCTGGAGTGTGCAAGGGGCGTGCAAGGGGTGTGTAAGGCTCACAATGTGCACCAGAGGTGACCTGGGTGTGCAAGGGGCGTGCAAGGGTTGTTTAGCACCTCAGGGGTGTGCAATGGGCGTGCAAAGGGTGTGCAAGCCTTGTAACACACGGCAGAGGTGGCCTGGGTGTGCAAGGAGTGTGCAAGGGGGGTGTAACAGCCCAGGGGTGTGCAAGGGGTGTGCAAGGGTTTTATAACACTCGAGGAGTGTGTAAGGGGCGTGCAAGGGTTGTTTAGCACCCCAGGGGTGTGCAAGGGGTGTGCAAAGCTCACACAAAGCCCGCGTGTGACGTTCCAGGGGCGTGCAAAGGGCGTGCAAGGGGTGTGCAACACCCTGGCGGTGTGCGAGGAGTGTGAAAGGGCGTGCAAGGAATGTGCATCTTTGCACACCCCAGAGGTGCCTTTGCTCGTGCGAGGAGCGTGAAACGCCCTGGAGGTGCACGGGGGTGTGCAAGGGGTGTGCAAAGCCTGTGTAACACCCTGGGGTTTGTAACGGGTGTGCAAGGGGTGTGTAACACCCCGGAGGCACCCAGGGGTGTGCAAGGGGTGTGCAAGGGGTGTGCAACACCCTGGAGGTGGCCGGGGGTGCGCAACACGTGTGCAAAGGGTGTGCAAGGCTCTTTGCACACCCCAGAGGTGCCTTTGCTTGTGCAAGGAGCGTGCAAAGCCCCAGAGACCCAGAGGGGTGTGCAAGCGGTGTGCAAGGCCCATGAAACATCCCAGAGCTGCTTTTGCTCGTGCAAGGGGTGTGCAACACCCTGGAGGTGCCCAGGGGTGTGCAACACGTGTGCAAGGGGTGTGCAAGGCTCTGTGCACACCCCAGAGCTGCTTTTGCTCGTGCAAGGAGTGTGCAAAGCCCTAGAGAGCCAGAGGGGTGTGCAAGGGCCGTGTGACACCCCAGGAGTGTGCAAGGGTTGGGATTTTGCTTGTGCAGGGGGCGTGCAACACCCCAGAGGTGTGCAATGGGTGTGCAAGGAGTGTGCAAAGGGTTGTAATATGTACCAGAGGCTGCCTGGGTGTGCAAGAGGTGTGTGACACGCCATGAGTGTGCAAAGGGTGTGCAAGGGTCGTGCAAGGCTCATAAAACTCCCCAGAGCTGCTTTTGCGCGTGCAAGGGGTGTGCAACGCTCTGGAGATCACCAGGCGTGTGCAAGGGGCGTGCAAGGGGTGTGTAACATCCCAGGAGTGTGCAAGGGGGTGTGCAAGATGCGTGTGCAACACCCAAGATGTGCCTTTGCTTGTGCAAGGGGTGTGCAAAGCCCCAGAGACCCAGGGGGTGTGCAAGGGGTGTGCAAGGCTCGTAAAACTCCCCAGAGCTGCTTTTGCGCGTGCAAGGGGCGTGTAAAGCTTGTGCAAAGCTCGCGTGTGACACTCCAGGGGTGTGCAAGAGGCGTGTAACACGCGTGTGACACTCCAGGGGTGTGCAAGAGGCGTGTAACACACCATGAGTGTGCAAGGGGTGTGCAAGAGGCGTGCAACACACCATGAGTGTGCAAGGGGTGTGCAAGGTCTGTGTAACACACCATGAGTGTGCAAGGGGCGTTGAAGGGGCGTGTAACACACCATGAGTGTGCAAGGGGCGTGCAAGGGGCGTGTAACACACCATGAGTGTGCAAGGGGTGTTACACAAGGTCTGTGTAACACCCTGGGGTGTGCAAGGGCCGTGTCTCTCCCCACCGTTGTCGTTGCACACGCGCGTGCAAAGGCAGAGTCGGCGCCGGGCTCGTGGGGCGCTCGTGCAACGCTCGTGCAAGGAGTGAGTAAGGATTGTGTAAGGGCTGTGAGACACCCCGGGGTGCCCTGGGTGTGCAAAAGGGGTGTGCAAGGCCCTTTACACGCTTGTGCAAAGGTTGTGTAAGGGTTGTGTAAGGGTTGTGTAACGCTTGTGTAAGGGCAGTGAAACACTTCCGGTGTGCCGAGTGTGCAAGGGGTGTGCAAGGCCTGTTACTCGCTCGTGTAAGTGTTGAGTAACGCTTGTGTAAGGGCGGTGTAGAGACCGGGATTGTGCACAAGGGGCGTGCAAGGCCTGTTACACACTCGTGTAAGGATTGTGTAAGGATTGGGTAAGGGTGGTGAAACACTTCGGGTGTGCTGAGTGTGCAAAGGGGCGTGCAAGGCCTGTTACACGCTTGTGCAAGGGTTGAGTAATGCCTGTGTAATGCCCGGGGAGGGAGGGGTTGTGTAAAGGGTGTGTAATGGATGTGTAACGGGTGTGTAACGGGTGTGTAACGGGTGTGTAAAGGGTGTGTAACTGGTGTGTAAAGGCTGTGTAACGGGTGTACAAAGGGTGTGTAACGGGTGTGTAACCGGTGTGTAACGGGTGTGTAAAGGGTGTGCAAAGGGTGTGTAACGGGTGTGTAAAGGGTGTGTAACGGGTGTGTAAAGGGTTTGTAAAGGGTGTGCAACAACACCCCAGAGGCGCAGAGGGGTGTGTAAAGGGCGTGCAAGAGCACTGGAGTGTGTAAGGGGTGTGTAAAGGGTGTGTAAGGGGCGTGTAAGGTTGGTGTAACAGGTGTGTAAGGGGTGTGTAAGGGATGTGTAAGATCAGTGTAATTGGTGTGCAAGGTTGGAGTAACAGGTGTGTAAGGGGTGTGTAAAGTCGGTGTAAAAGGACTGTGTAAGCGTGGTGTAAGGGGTGTGTAAGGGCTGTGTAAGGGGTGTGTAAGGGGTGTGTAAGTCTGTTATCATGGGTGTGTAAGATCAGTGTGCAATTGGTGTGTAAGGTTGGAGTAACAGGCGTGTAAGGGGGGTGTAAGGTCGGTGTATAAGGACTGTGTAAGTGTGGTGTAAGGGGTGTGTAAGAGCTGAGGAAGGGGTGTGTAACGGGTGTGTAAGGGGTGTGTAAGGTTGGAGTAACACATGTGTAAGGGATGTATAAGGGGTGTGTAAGGCTGTTACCATGGGTATGTAAGGTGTGTGTAACGGGTGTGTAATGGGTGTGTAACGGGTGTGTAAGGTTAGTGTGTAATGGGTATGTAAGGGTGGAGTAACAGGTGTGTAATGGGTGTGTAAGGTGTGTGTAATGGGTGTGTAACGGGTGTGTAAGGTTGGAGTAACACGTGTGTAACGGATGTGTAAGGGGTGTGTAAGGGCTGTGTAAGGCTGTTACCATGGGTGTGTAAGGTCAGTGTGTAATGGCTGTGTAAGGTTGGTGTAACAGGTGTGTAAGGGGTGTGTAACGGCTGTGTAAATGGTGTGTAATTGGTGTGTAAGGTTGGAGTAACAGATGTGTGTAACGGGTGTGTAAGGGGTGTGTAAGGGATGTGTAAGATCACTGTGGATGGTGTGTATGGTCAGTGTAATGGATGTGTAACTGATGTGTAACGGGTGTGTAAGGTCAGTGTAACTGATGTGTAACGGGTGTGTAAGGTCAGTGTAACTGATGTGTAACGGGTGTGTAAGGTTGTTCTAAGGGGTGTGCAAAGGCTGTGTAAGATCAGTGAGTAATGGGTGTGTAAGGTTGGTGTAATGAGTGTGTAAGGTCAGTGTAAGGGGTGTGTAATGGGTGTGTAAAACAGGTGTGTAAATAGTGTGTAAATGGTGTGTAAGGTTGGAGTAACGACTGTG
>NW_026624797.1:19303-20411 GCF_030028575.1 Malurus melanocephalus | reverse complement strand
GGGTGTGTAAGGTGTGTGTAAGGTCAGTGTAAGGGGTGTGTAATGGGTGTGTAAAACAGGTGTGTAAATAGTGTGTAAATGGTGTGTAAGGTTGGAGTAACGACTGTGTAAGGTGTGTGTAAGGGCTGTGTAAGGCTGTTGTCATGGGTGTGTAAGGTCAGTGTGTAATGGGTGTGTAAGGTCAGTGTAAGGGGTGTGTAAGGGGTGTGTAAAACAGGTGTGTAAAACGTGTGTAAATGGTGTGTAAGGTTGGAGTAACGGCTGTGTAAGGGTTGTGTAAAGGCTGTGTAAGGCTGTTGTCATGGTTGTGTAAGGTCAGTGTGTAACGGGTGTGTAAGGTGTGTATAATGTCAGTGTAAGGGGTGTGTAACGGCTGTGTAAATGATGTGTAAGGGGTGTGCAAGGTCAGTGTAAGGGGTGTGTAAATGGTGTGTAACGGGTGTATACAGGCTGTGTAAGGTCAGTGTAAATGGTGTGTAATGGGTGTGTAAATGGTGTGTAATGGGTGTGTAAAACAGGTGTGTAAATGGTGTGTAAGGTTGGAGTAACGACTGTGTAAGGTGTGTGTAAGGGCTGTGTAAGGCTGTTGTCATGGTTGTGTAAGGTCAGTGTGTAACGGGTGTGTAAGGGGTGTGTAAATGGTGTGTAAGGTCAGTGTAAGGGGTGTGTAAATGGTGTGTAACGGGTGTGTAAAGGCTGTGTAAGGTCAGTGTAAATGGTGTGTAAGGGGTGTGTAATGGATGTGTAAGGGCTGTGTAACTGCTGTGTAATGGGTGTGTAACAGGTGTGTAAGATCAGTGTGAATGGTGTGTAACGAGTGTGTAAGGGCTGTGTAAGGCTGTTATCATGGGTGTGTGATGGGTGTGTAAGATCAGTGTAAATGGTGTGTAAATGGTGTGTAACGAGTGTGTAAGGGGTGTGTAAGGCTGTTATGATGGGTGTGTAAGGGGTGTGTAAGGGGTGTGTAAGGTCAGTGTAACAGCTGTGTAACGGGTGTATAATGGGTGTGTATGGTCAGTGTAACAAGCGAGTAACGGTGTTGGGGTTCCTGGTGTTTGGGATTGGGGTTTCCTGGATTTTGGGGTTCCGGGTGTTCAGGATTTTGGGG
>NW_026624797.1:13715-15043 GCF_030028575.1 Malurus melanocephalus | reverse complement strand
GGGGTTTGGGGATTTTGGGTTTCTCTGATGGGTTTTTAGGGTTTTTGAGGTCCCTGATAGGGTTTTTTACGGTTTTTGACATTTCTGATCCCATTTTTTCCATTTTTCACCCCATTTTTTCGATTCCCAGGGCTGATCCGTGGCACTCTCCCCTTCGGCCTGGCCCGCCGGGAGCTGGCGTGCGAGGGGTGCTCATGTTTGGGATTTTAGGGATTCTCTGATGGGTTTTAGGGTTTCTCTGATGGTTTTTTAGGGTTTTTGATGTTTCCGATCCCATTTTTTCCATTTTTCACCCCATTTTTGGTATTTTCAGGGCTGATCCGCGGTGCTCTCCCCTTCGGCCTGTCCCGTCGCGAGTTGGCGTGTGAGGGGTACCCGTGTTTGGGGTTTTAGGGATTCTCTGATGGTTTTTTAGGGATTTTGATGTTTTTAACCCCATTTTCTTCATTTCTGATCCCATTTTTTCCATTTTTCACCCCATTTTTCAGTACTTTCAGGGCTGATCCGTGGCGCTCTCCCATTTGGCCTGGCCCGTCGGGAGTTGGCGTGTGAGGGGTGCCCGTGTTTGGGATTTTAGGGATTCCCTGATGGGTTTTAGGGATTCTCTGATCATTCTTTAGGGTTTTTGACGTTTCTGACCTAGTTTTTTCCATTTTTCACCCCATTTTTTCGATTCCCAGGGCTGATCCGCGGCGCTCTCCCGTTCGGCCTGGCCCGCCGGGAGCTGGCGTGCGAGGGGTACCCTCTGGAGCTGCGCTGTCCCGGCAGTGACGTTGTCCTGGTGGCCGACGCCAACTACGGCCGGACGGACGACAAAATCTGCGACGCCGACCCCGGACAGATGGCCAATGTGCAGTGCTACCTGCCGCAGGCACAGCCCATCATGGCACAGAGGTGACAACGGGGACATTGGGGACATTGGGGACAGTGGGAAAAAAATTGGAAAAAAATTCGAGAAAAATCGGGAAAAAATTGGGAAAAAAAATGGGGAAAAATTGGGACAATAATTGGGACATTGGGGACATTGGGGACAGTGGGGACAGTGGGGACAGTGGGGACAGTGGGGACATTGGGAAAAAATGGAAAAATCGGGGAAAAAATTGGGAAAAAATCGGGAAAAAAAATCAAGAAAAATCGGGAAAAAATTGGGGAAAAATTGGGGAAAAATTGGGACAATAATTGGGACATTGGGGACATTGGGGACATTGGGGACAGTGGGGACAGATGGCCAATGTGCAGTGCTACCTGCCCCAGGCACAGCCCATCATGGCACAGAGGTGACAACGGGGACAGTGAGGACATTGGGGACATTGGGGACACTGGGGACA
>NW_026624797.1:10201-11149 GCF_030028575.1 Malurus melanocephalus | reverse complement strand
CGACTGCGTGCCCTACAGTGAGTGACCCACGGATCCCATAAAAACCCCAGAGATCCCATAAAAACCCCATAGATCCCATAGATCCCATCCTGCCCCATAGATCTCATAGATCCTGACCCACAGATCCCATAGAGCCCACAGAGCCCATAGCGCTCCCTGTTCCTATAGAACCTACAAATACCTGGAGGTGCAGTGCGACTGCGTGCCCTACAGTGAGTGACCCATAAAAACCCCATAGATCCCATAGATCCCATAGATCCTGACCCATAGATCCTACAGACCCCATAAACCCCACAGAGCCCCTGCCCGGGCACCTACAAATCCCTGGAGGTGCAGTACGACTGCGTGCCCTACAGTGAGTGACCCACTGATCCCATAAAAACCCCATAGATCCCATAAAAACCCCATAGATCCCATAAAAACCCCATAGATCCCATAAAAACCCCATAGATCACATCCTGACCCATAGATCCCACAGAGCTGATAAATCCCATAAACCCCACAGAGCCCCTGCCCGGGCACCTACAAATCCCTGGAGGTGCAGTACGACTGCGTGCCCTACAGTGAGTGACCCACAGATCCCATAAAAACCCCATAGATCCCATAAACCCCATAGATCCCATAGAACCCGCCCCACAGATCCCATAAACCCCATAAACCCCACAGCGCCCACAGCGCCCCTGCCCGGGCACCCACAAATACCTGGAGGTGCAGTACGACTGCGTGCCCTACAGTGAGTGCTGCCCCATAGATCCCATAAAAACCCCATAGATCACAAAAACCCCATAGATCCCATAGAACCCGCCCCACAGATCCCATAAACCCCATAAACCCCACAGCACCCCTGCCCGGGCACCCACAAATCCCTGGAGGTGCAGTACGACTGCGTGCCCTACAGTGAGTGACCCACAGATCCCATAAAAACCCCAGAGATCCCATAGATCCCAT
>NW_026624797.1:4798-7303 GCF_030028575.1 Malurus melanocephalus | reverse complement strand
GACCCCCAAAAAAAAACCCCCCTGGCCCCCCCCCCACCCCCCTTTGCTTTGCAGCCGCCGCCGAGGGAACGGGGCCGGACACGGCCGGACACACGGCCGGACACACGGCCGGACACGCGGCCGGAGGGGGCTGGACATGGCTGGACACGGCACCGGCCACGGGACACGCCAAGGGCACGGAACACGGCAGGGACATGCAGAAAACATGTTAGAGACACACAGAAAACAGGACAGAAACACGGCAGAGACACGGCAGGGACATGGCAAAAACATGGCTAAAACACACCAGAGACATGGCAGGGACACGGCTAAAACATGTTAGAGACACACAGAAAACAGGGCAGAAACACGGCAGAGATACGGCAGAAAACAGTGCAAAACCACATGAAAAACATGGCAAAAACATGTTAGAGACACGCAGAAAACATGGATAAAACATGCCAGAGACGCGGCAGGGACACAGAACATGGCAGGGACACGGTTAAAACATGTTAGAGACACACAGAAAACAGGGCTAAAACCACACAAAAAACACAGCAAAAACATGTTAGAGACATGCAGAAAACAGGGCAGAAACATGCCAGAGACATGGCAGGGACACAGAACATGGCAGGGACATGGTTAAAACATGTTAGAGACACACAGAAAACAGGGCAGAAACACAGCAGAGACACAGCAGAGACATGCAGAAAACATGGCTAAAACACACCAGAGACACGGCAGGGACACGGCTAAGACTCGCTAAAGACATGCAGAAAACAGCGCAGAAACATGGCAGAGACACAACAGGGACATGGCAAAAACGTGTTAGAGATACACAGAAAACACGGCTAAAACATGCCAGAGACACGCAGAACACAGGGAATAATCACACAGAAAACATGGCAGAAACATGCCAGAGACATGGCAGGGACACTGCAAAAACATGTTAGAGACATGCAGAAAACATGGCTAAAACACACCAGAGACACAGCACGGATACGGCTAAAACACACTAAAGACATGCAGAAAACACGGAATAATCACACAGAAAACAGGACAAAACCATGCCAAAAACACGACAAAAACATACTGGAGACATGCAGAAAACAGGGCTGAAACACACCAAAAACACGGCTAAAACATGCCAGAGACATGGCAGGGACACGGCTAAAACACACTAAAGACATGCAGAAAACACGGCAAAACCACATGAAAAACACGGCAAAAACATGCCAGAAACATGCAGAAAACAGGGAATAACCATGCTAGAGACACACAGAAAACAGGGCTAAAACATGCCAGAGACATGCAGAAAACAGAGCAAAAACATGGCAAAAAACACGGCAAAAACATGCCAGAAACATGCAGAAAACAGGGAATAACCATGCTAGAGACACACAGAAAACAGGGCTAAAACATGCCAGAGGCACGGCAGGGACATGGCTAAAACACGCTAAAGACATGCAGAAAACACGGAATAATCACACAGAAAACAGGGCAGAAATCACACAGAAAACAGGACAAAACCATGCCAAAAACACGACAAAAACATACTAGAGACACGCAGAAAACAGGGCTGAACCACACCAAAAACACGCAGAAAACACGCCAGAGACACACAGAAAACAGGGCTAAAACATGCCAAAAACACGCCAGAGACATGGCAAAAACACGTCAGAGACACGCAGAAAACAGGGCAAAAACATCGCAAAAACACAGCTAAAACATGTGAGAGACACACAGAAAACAGGGCAAAACCACACCAAAAACACGCCAGAGACATGGCAAAAACACGCTAGAGACATGCAGGAAAAAGGGCAAAAACACGCAGAAAACAGGGCTTAAACATGACCAAAAACATGCCAGAGACACGCAGAGAACAGGGAATAAACATGCAGAAAACAGGGCAAAAACACGCCAGAGACACACAGAAAACAGGGCTGACCACACCAAAAACACGGTTAAAACACGCCAGAGACACGCAGAATACAGGGTAGAAACATGGCCACAAACACGGCTAAAACACGCCAGAGACACGCAGAAAACAGGGCAAAAACATAGCAAAAACCACGGCAAAAACATGCCAGAGACACACAGAAAAAAGGGAATAAGCATGCAAGAGACACGCAGAAAACAGGGCTAAAACCGGGGAAAAACACGCAGAAAACAGGGGAAAACCACGGCAAAAACATGCAAAAAACAGGGCAAAACCAAAACTAAATTACACCAAAAACTGGGCAAAAATATGCCAGAAACACAGCAAAAACATGGCAAAAAAACATGGGAAAAAAACATGGGAAAAACATGGGAAAAACATGGGAAAAACATGGCTAAAACATGGCTAAACCACAGCAAAACCACAGAAAACAGGGTAAAAACTCACCCAAAACAGGGCAAAACCACGCCAGAGACATGCAGAAAAAAGGGGAAAATTTGGGGAAAAACAGGGCAAAACCCGGGCAAAAACATGCAGAAAACATGGCAAAAACATGGCTAAAACATGGCAAAAACATGGCAAAAACA
>NW_026624797.1:2247-4113 GCF_030028575.1 Malurus melanocephalus | reverse complement strand
AAGGACACACCTGGACACGCCAAGGACACACCTGGTGTACGGGGCGGGTGGGTTAGACACACCTGGACACGCTCAGAACACGCTAAGGACACACCTGGACATGCTAAATGCACACCTGGTGTGGGTGAGACGCACTTGGAGAATGCTCAGAACATGATAAACACACGTGGACATGCCAAGGACACGCCTGGACACGCCAAGGACACACCTGTACCTGTGAGTGCACACCTGGGGTGGGTCACACACACCTGGACATGCTCAGGACATGTCCAGCACACACGTGTGCACGCTCAGCACATGATAAACACACCTGGACACACTCAGAACATTATAAACACACACCTGGACACGCCAAGGACACACCTGTACCTGTGAACGCACAGTTGGAGTGGGTCAGACACACCTGGGTGTGCCAAGGACACATCTGGACACGCTCAGGACATGATAAACACACACCTGGACATGCTTGGGACACAATTGGTGTGGGTCAGACACACCTGGACATGCTCTGTGTGATAAACACACCTGGACATGCAAGGACACACTAAACACACCTGGACACGCTCAGGACATGCCCAGAACACATCCACACTCAGAACATGATAAACACACACCTGGACACGCTTAACATGTGATAAACGCACACCTGGACATGCCAAGGACACACCTGCACATGCTCAGAGCACAGCTGTACCTGTGAATGCACACCTGGGGTGGGTCAGACACACCTGGGCATGCTCAGAATGTGATAAACGCACCTGGACATGCCAAGGACACGCCTGGACACGCTCAGAACGTGCCCAGAACACATCCAGACACACTCAGAACATGATAAACACACACCTGGACATGCCAAGGACATACCTGGTGTGGGTGAGACACACCTGGACACACTTGGCATGTGATAAACACACCTGGAAACACCAAGGACACACTAAACACACACCTGAACATGCTCAGAGCACACCAAGGACACACCTGGACACGCTCAGCACATGACAAACACACCGGAACACGCCAAGGACACACCTGGACATGCTAAATGCACACCTGGTGTGGATCAGATGCACTTGGACATGCTCAGAACACACCAAGGACACACCTGGACACACCCAGCACACACGTGTACCTGTGAGTGCACACCTGGTGTGGGTCAGACACACCCAGACACGCCAAGGACACACCAAGAACACATCCAGACACACTCAGAACATGATAAACACACACCTGGACATACCTGGTGTGGGTGAGACACACCTGGACACACTTGGCATGTGATAAACACACCTGGAAACGCCAAGGACACACTAAACACACACCTGGACATGCTCAGAACACAATAAACACACCTGAACATGCTCAGAGCACACCAAGGACACACCTGGACATGCTCAGCACATGACAAACACACCGGGACACGCCAAGGACACACCTGGAGTGTGGCACGGAGGGGAACAAACACGCCTGGACATGCTAAGGACACGCCAGGCACACAGAGAACACGCTAAACACACACTGAGCACACGCAGAACACGCTTAGAGCACGCCAGGCACTTTCAGCACACACCAAGGGCTCACAAAACATGCTCAGAACATGCCAAGGACATGCTTAGAACACACTTAGAACATGCCAGGCACACTCAGAACACGCCAAGAACACACCAAGCATACGCCAAGCACACTTAGAACATACTTAGAACATGCCAGACATACATAGAACATGCTTAGAACACACCAAGCACATGCAGAACACACTTAGATCATGCCAGACATACATAGAACACACTTAGAACACACTTAGAACATGCCAGATATACATAGAACACACTTAGAACACGCTTAGAACATGCCAGATATACATAGAAC
>NW_026624797.1:0-1022 GCF_030028575.1 Malurus melanocephalus | reverse complement strand
CCCCTCCCCCCTCTGTCTCCGTTCAGCGCTGGGGGAGGGGCGGGGGGGGAGGGGCTCAGGAGAGTGGGGGAGGGGAGAGAGCGGCACAACCCCGAGTGTCCATCTGTCCGTGTGTCCATCTCTAGCCTCAGTGTCCCTGTGTCCATCTGTCCATCTGTGTGTCCCTGTGTCCATCTGTCCCTTTGTCCACCCTCTCTGTGTCCATCTGTCCATCTGTCTGTGTGTCCATCTGTCCATCTGTATCCCTGTGTCCATCTGTCCATCCCTGTGTCCATCCCCGTGTCCATCCCATGTCCATCTCTGTGTCCGTCCCCGTGTGTCCATGTCCCTGCGTCCATCCCTGTGTCCATCTGTCCATCCCATGTCCATCTTGTGTCCATGTCCATCTGTCCATCCCCCATTCCCCTATCCCTGTCCATCTGTCCATCCCTGTGTCCATCCCCGTGTCCATCCCATGTCCATCTCTGTGTCCGTCCCCGTGTATCCATGTCCCTGCGTCCATCCCTGTGTCCATCTGTCCATCCCTGTGTCCATCCCCGTGTCTGTCCCCATGTGTCCATTCTTGTGTCCATCCCCATGTCCATATGTCCATTCCTGTGTCCACCTGTCCATCCCATGTCCATCTCTGTGTCCATCCCTGTGTGTCCATTCTTGTGTCCATGTCCCTGCGTCCATCCCGGTGTCCATCTGTCCATCTCTGTGTCCAACCCCACATTTGTGTGTCCATCCCCATGCCCATCCCATGTTCATCCCCGTGTCCGTGTGTCCATCTGTCCATTCCTGTGTCCATGTCCATCCCAGTGTCCATCCCAGTGTCCATCTGTCCATCCCCGTGTCCATCTGTCCATCCTGTGTCCATGTCCATCTGTCCATCCCCATGTCCATCCCTATGTCCATCCCTTTGTCCATCCCCATGACCATATGTCCATGTGTCCATCCCGTGTCCATTTGTCCATCCCTTCTCCTTCCATGTCCCCCCTGTCCATCTGTGTCTCCCATCCCTGTGTCCATCTGTCCATCCC
>NW_026624796.1:28245-30887 GCF_030028575.1 Malurus melanocephalus | reverse complement strand
CTCAACACTCATCCTCATCACCCTCCTCCTCCTCTCCATCGGCCGAGTCCCTCCCCACCTCCTCATAATCCTTCTCCAGCGCCGCCAGGTCCTCCCTGGCCTCGGAGAACTCCCCCTCCTCCATCCCCTCCCCCACRTACCAATGCACGAACGCCCTCTTGGCGTACATCAAATCRAACTTATGGTCCAGCCGCGCCCACGCCTCGGCGATGGCCGTGGTGTTGCTCAGYATGCAGACYGCCCGCTGSACAGCGGCCATGTCGCCACCGGGCACCACCGTGGGCGGTTGGTAATTAATTCCCACCTTAAAACCAGTAGGGCACCAATCCACGAATTGGATGGACCGGCGCGTYTTGATGGCGGCGATGGCGGCGTTGACGTCCTTGGGCACCACGTCGCCGCGGTACAGCAGGCAGCACGCCATGTACTTGCCGCGCCGCGGGTCGCACTTGACCATCTGGTTGGCGAACTCGAAGCAGGCGTTGGTGATCTCGGCCACCGAGAGCTGCTCGTGGAACGCCCTGTCGGCCGACACGATGGGCGCGTAGGTGGTCAGCGGGAAGTGGACGCGCGGGTACGGCACCAGGTTGGTYTGGAACTCGATGAGGTCCACGTTGAGGGCGCCGTTGAAGCGCAGCGAGGCGGTGACGGACGAGACGATCTGGCCGATCAGGCGGTTGAGGTTGGCGTAGGTCGGGCGCTCGACGTCCAGGTTGCGGCGGCAGATGTCGTAGATGGCCTCGTTGTCCACCATGAAGGAGCAGTCCGAGTGCTCCAGCGTGGTGTGRGTGGTCAGGATGGAGTTGTAGGGCTCCACCACGGCCGTGGACACGCGCGGGGCCGGGTACACCGAGAACTCCAGCTTGGATTTCTTGCTGTACTCCACTGAGAGCCGCTCCATCAGCAGCGAGGTGAAGCCGGAGCCGGTGCCGCCCCCGAAGCTGTGGAACACCAGGAAACCCTGGAGGCCGCTGCACTGGTCAGCCTGGAGCGCGAGATGGGACAGTTATCCCTTCCAGGACCCGAATCAATATCCCCGGAATACCAGACAGTTATCCCTTCCAGGACTGAGAAAAATATCCCAAAAACATGGACAGTTATCCCTTCCAGGACCTGAATAAATATCCTGAGAATATGTACAGTTATCTCTTCCAGGACCCAAATAAATANCGGTGACGGACGAGACGATCTGGCCGATCAGGCGGTTGAGGTTGGCGTAGGTCGGGCGCTCGACGTCCAGGTTGCGGCGGCAGATGTCGTAGATGGCCTCGTTGTCCACCATGAAGGAGCAGTCCGAGTGCTCCAGCGTGGTGTGRGTGGTCAGGATGGAGTTGTAGGGCTCCACCACGGCCGTGGACACGCGCGGCGCCGGGTACACCGAGAATTCCAGCTTGGATTTCTTGCTGTACTCCACCGAGAGCCGCTCCATCAGCAGAGAGGTGAAGCCAGAGCCGGTGCCGCCGCCGAAGCTGTGGAACACCAGGAAACCCTGGAGGCCGCTGCACTGGTCAGCCTGGAGCGCGAGATGGGACAGTTATCCCTTCCAGGACCCGAATAAATAAATATCCTGAGAATATGGGACAGTTATCCCTTCCAGGACCAAAATAAATATCCCAAGAATATTGGGCAGTTATCCCTGTAAGGACCAGGATAAACACCCCAAAAATGGATATTTATCCCTATAACGACTGGGATAAATATCCCAAGAATATAGATATTTATCCCTTCCAGGACCCAAATAAATATCCTGACAATATGCACAGTTATCCCTTCCAGGACCCGAATAAATAAATATCCTGAGAATATGGGACAGTTATCCCTTCCAGGACCCAAATAAATAAATATCCTGAGAATATCAGACAGTTATCCCTTCCAGGACCCAAATAAATATCCCGAGAATATCGGACAGTTATCCCTTCCAGGACCCGAATAAATATCCCGAGAATATCGGACAGTTATCCCTGTAAGGACCGGGATAAACACCCCAAAAAATGAGTATTTATCCCTATAAGGACTGGGATAAATATCCCAAGAATATGGATATTTATCCCTTCCAGGACCCAAATAAATATCCTGAAAATATGGACCTTTATCCCTGTAAATAACGGGACAAATATCCTGAGAATATGGACATTTATCCCTTCCAGGACCCAAACAAATAAATATCCTGGGAATATCGGACAGTTATCCCTTCCAGGACCGGGATAAATATCGGACAGTTATCCCTTCCAGGACCCAAATAAATATCCTGAGAATATCGGACAGTTATCCCTTCCAGGACACAAATAAATATCCCAAAAACATGGACAGTTATCCCTTCCAGGACCCAAATAAATAAATATCCTGAGAATATGGGACAGTTATCCCTTCCAGGACCCAAATAAATATCCCAAAAACATGGACAGTTATCCCTTCCAGGACCCAAATAAATATCCTGGGAATATCGGACAGTTATCCCTTCCAGGACCGAGAAAAATATCCCAAAAACATGGACAGTTATCCCTTCCAGGACCCAAATAAATATCCTGAGAATATTGGACAGTTATCCCTTCCAGGACCCAAATAAATAAATATCCTGGGAATATCGGACAGTTATCCCTTCCAGGACCGAGAAAAATATCCCAAAAACATGGACAGTTATC
>NW_026624796.1:23254-27665 GCF_030028575.1 Malurus melanocephalus | reverse complement strand
TCTCCCATATGAATATTTTTTTAAATTTAAATCTATTTTATTTTAAGACTTTTACACCCAATCCTCACCATCCAAAATACGTTATTTTCACCCAAAATCTCATATTTTCCCCTCACCATTTTGCGGATCCGGCTGAGCACGGTGTCGATGATCTCCTTCCAACAGCACCAACAACCCTTCAACCTCCCACTAATTCTTTGTTTAAATCTATTTTATTTCACAATTTTTCCCCCAACCCAAAGTTCAACTGTACCATCCACAATACGTTATTTCCACCCAAAATCTCATTTTCCCCTCACCATTTTCCTGATCCGGCTGAGCACGGTGTCAATGATGTCCTTCCAACAGCACCAACAACCCTTACACCTCCCATATGAATAATTTTTTTTTTTAATTTAAACCTTTTTTTTTCACGATCTTTCCTCCAACCCAAGGTTCAACCACAACATCCAAAAAGTGCAATTTTCACCCAAAATCTCATATTTTCCGCTCACTATTTTCCTGATCTGGCTGAGCACGGTGTCGATGATCTCCTTCCAACAGCACCAACAACCCTTGCACCTCCCATAGAAATATTTTTTAAATTTAAATCTATTTCATTTTACAACGTTTTCACCCAACCCAAAACTCAACTGCTCCATCCAAAAAGTGCAATTTTCACCCAAAATCTCATTTTCCATCACCATTTTCCCTATCCTGCTGAGCACGGTGTCGATGATCTCCTTCCAACAGCACCGACAACCCTTCAACCTCCCATATGAATATTTGTTTTTTAATTTAAACCTTTTTTTTTTTTCACTAGTTTTCCCCAACCCAAAGTTCAACCTCACCACTCAAAAAGTGCAATTTTTACCCAAAATCCCTCATTTTCCCTCTCCATTTTCGGGATCCTGCTGAGCACAGTGTCAATGATCTCCTTCCAACAGCACCAACAACCCTTCAACCTCCCATAAATTTAACGATTTATTCCCCCAAATTTAACGACTTGTTTCCCCAAACCAAAGTTAGACCTCACCATCCAAAATACGTTATTTTCACCCAAAATCTCCTATTTCCCCTCACCATTTTGCGGATCCGGCTGAGCATGGTGTCGATGATCTCCTTCCAACAGCACCAACAACCCTTGCACCTCCCAAAAATTTTTATATAAATCTATTTCATTTCTAGACTTTCACTCCCATCCAAATTTCAACCTGACCATCCAAAAAGTGCAATTTTTACCCAAAATCTCATATTTTCCGTCACCATTTTCCAGATCCAGCTGAGCACGGTGTCGATGATCTCCTTCCAACAGAACCAATAACCCTTGAACCTCCCATATGAAATTTTTTTTTTTATTTAAACCTTTTTTTTTCATGATATTTCCCCCAACCCAAAATTCAACCTGACCATCCAAAAACTGCAATTTTCACCCAAAACCTTTCATTTTCCCCTCACCATTTTTCGGATCCGGCTGAGCACGGTGTCGATGATCTCCTTCCAAATGCACCTCCCACAATTTTTTTTTAAAATTTAAATCTATTTCATTTCACGACTTTTCCCCCAAACCAAATTTCAACCACACCATCCAAAATACGTTATTCTCACCCAAAATTTCTCGTTTTCCCCTCACCATTTTGCAGATTCTGCTGAGCACGGTGTCGATGATCTCCTTCCAACAGCACCAACAACCCTTCAACCTCCCATAGAAATATTTTTCAAAGTTAAATCTATTTTATTTTACAACGTTTTCACCCAACCCGAAACTCAACTGCTCCATCCAAAATACACAATTTTTACCCAAAATCTCCTATTTTCCCGTCACCATTTTGCGGATCCTGCTGAGCACGGTGTCGATGATCTCCTTCCAACAGCACCAACAACCCTTGCACCTCCCATATAAATTTTTTTTTAATTTAAATCTATTTTATTTCACAACATTTTCCCCCAATTCAGAGATCAACCTCACCATCCAAAATACGTTATTTACACCCAAAATCTCCCATTTTCCCCTCACCATTTTTCGGATCCGGCTGAGCACAGTGTCGATGCTCTCCTTCCAAATGCACCTCCCACAATTTTTTTTTTAAATTTAAATCTATTTTATTTCACGACATTTTACTCCCATCCCAAAGTTCAACCTGACCATCCAAAAACTGCAATTTTCACCCAAAACCTCTCGTTTTCCCCTCACCATTTCCAGATCCTGCTGAGCACGGTGTCGATGATCTCCTTCCAAATGCACCAACAACCCTTGTACCTCCCATGTAAATATTTTTTAATTTAAATCTATTTTATTTCACTACTTTTACCCCCAACCTGAAACTCAACCTCGCCATCCAAAAAGTGCAATTTTCACCCAAAATTTCATATTTCCCCTCACCATTTTTGGGATCCAGCTGAGCACGGTGTCGATGATCTCCTTCCAACAGCACCAACATCCCTTGTACCTCCCATAGAAATACTTTTTTTCTAATTTAAGCCTTTTTCATCTCACGATTTTTTCCCCAATTCAGAGTGAAACCTCACCATCCAAAATACGTTATTTTCACCCAAAACCTCTCATTTTCCCCTCACCATTTTCCAGATCCTGCTGAGCACGGTGTCGATGATCTCCTTCCAACAGCACCAACAACCCTTTCATCTCCCACTAATTTTTTATTTAAATCTATTTTATTTCACGACTTTCACCCCCAACCCAAAGATGATGCATTTCAACCTCACCATCCAAAATACGTTATTTTCACCCAAAATCTCTCCTATTTCCCCTCACCATTTTGCGGATTCTGCTGAGCACGGTGTCGATGATCTCCTTCCAACAGCACCAACAACCCTTGCATCTCCCATATAAATATTTTTTTTTAATTTAAACCTTTTTTTTCACAATTTTTCCCCAACCCAAAATTGAACCCGACCATCCAAAATACGTTATTTTCACCCAAAACCTCTCATTTTCCCCTCACCATTTTCCTGATTCTGCTGAGCACGGTGTCGATGATCTCCTTCCAACAGCACCAACAACCCTTGGCCCTCCCATATAAATATTTTTTAAATTTAAATCTATTTCATTTCAAGACTTTTACCCCCAATTCAGAGTTCAACCTCACCACCCAAAATACGCAATTTTCACCCAAAATCTCTTGTTTTCCCCTCACCATTTTGCAGGTCCTGCTGAGCACGGTTTCACTGATCTTCCAACAGCACCAACAACCCTTGCACCTCCCATATAAATATTTTTTTAATTTAAATCTATTTTATTTCACAACATTTTCCCCCAATTCACAGCTCAACCACACCATCCAAAATACGTTATTTTTACCCCAAAACTCTCATTTTTCCCTCACCATTTTTCGGATCCGGCTGAGCACGGTGTCGATGATCTCCTTCCAACAGCACCAACAACCCTTGCAACTCCCATAGAAATATTTTTTTAATTTAAATCTATTTTATTTCACTACTTTTACCCCCAACCTGAAACTCAACTTTTCCATCCAAAAAGTGCAATTTTCACCCAAAATTTCATATTTCCCCTCACCATTTTGCGGATCCTGCTGAGCATGGTGTCGATGATCTCCTTCCAACAGCACCAACAACCCTTGCACCTCCCACAATTTTTTTATTTAAATCTATTTTATTTCATGACATTTTCCCGCAAACCAGAGTTCAACCTCACCATCCAAAAAGTGCAATTTTCACCCAAAATCTCTCATTTTCCCCTCACCATTTTCCTGATCCTGCTGAGCACGGTGTCAATGATCTCCTTCCAACAGCACCAACAACCCTTATACCTCCCACAATTTTTTTTTCAATTAAACCCTATTTTATTTCAAGATTTTTTCCCCCAAACCAAAGTTCAACCTGACCATCCAAAATACGTTATTTTCACCTAAAATCTCATTTACCCCTCACCATTTTCAGAATCCTGCTGAGCACGGTGTCGATGATCTCCTTCCAACAGCACCAACAGCCCTTGCACCTCCCATATAAATATTTTTTTAATTTAAATCTATTTTATTTCACAACATTTTCCCCCAATTCACAGCTCAACCTGACCATCCAAAATGCATTATTTTCACCCAAAATCTCACATTTTTCCGTCACCATTTTCAGGATCCTGCTGAGCACGGTGTCGATGATCTCCTTCCAAATGCACCAACAATCCTTGCACCTCCCATTAATTTAAATCTTTTTTTTTTTTCACAATTTTTCCCCCAACCCAAAATTCAACTTCACCATCCAAAAACTGCAATTTTCACCCAAAATCTCCTATTTCCCTCACCATTTTCCTGATCCTGCTGAGCACGGTGTCGATGATCTCCTTGCCCACGCTGTAGTGGCCGCGGGCGTAGTTGTTGGCCGCGTCCTCCTTGCCGCTGATGAGCTGCTCGGGGTGGAAGAGGCCGTGGTAGGGACCGGAGCGGATCTCGTCTGT
>NW_026624796.1:16921-18408 GCF_030028575.1 Malurus melanocephalus | reverse complement strand
AGATTGGAATAAATATCCAAGATTATTGGGGTAATGATCCCAAGAAAATGGAAATTTTAAACCCATTTAAAACCCATTTAAAACCCATTTTAAATCTGCTTTAAATCCATTTTAAACCATTTAAAATCCATTTTAAACCCATTTTAAACTCATTTTAAATCCATTTTAAATCTGTTTCAAATCCATTTAAAATCCATTTAAATCAATTTTAAATCCATTTTAAACTTATTTTAAACACATTTTAAATTTGTTTAAAACCCATTTAAAACCCATTTTAAATCCATTTTAAACCCATTTAAAATCCATTTTAAATCCATTTTAAACCCATTTAAAATCCATTTTAAATCCATTTTAAATCTGTTTTAAACCCGTTTTAAACCCATTTAAAATCCATTATAAATCTGTTATTTTAAATTTGTTTAAAATCCATTTAAAACCCATTTTAAACCCATTTTAAATCCATTTTAAACCCATTTCAGATCCATTTAAAATCCATTTAAACCCATTTAAACCCATTTTAAATCCATGTAAAAGCTATTTTCAATCCATTTTAAATTTTAAAATCCATTATAAATCCATTTAAAAACTGTTTTAAACCCATTTTAAACCCATTATAAATCTATTATAAATCCATTATAAATCCGTTATTTTAAATTATTTTAAAACCCATTTTAAATCCATTTTAAATCTGTTTTAAACCCATTTTAAATCCATTTTAAACCTATTTAAAATCTGTTTTAAAACTGTTTTAACCCATTTTAAACCCATTTTAAATCCATTTTAAATCCATTTTAAATCTGTTATTTTAAATTTATTTAAAATCCATTCTAAAGCAATTTAAAACCCATTTAAAATCCATTTAAAATCCATTTTAAATCCATTTTAAATCCATTTTAAATCAGTTTTAAACCCATTTAAAACCATTTAAAATCCATTTAAACCCATTTTAAATCCATTTTAAATCCATGTAAAAGCTGTTTTCAATCCATTTTAAATTTTAAAATCCATTTAAAATCTGTTTTAAACCTGTTTTAAACCCATTATAAATCCATTATAAATCCGTTATTTTAAATTTGTTTAAAACCCATTTAAAATCCATTTTAAATCCATTTAAAATTCATTTCAAACTCATTTAAACCCATTTTAAATCCATTTTAAATCCATTTAAACCGATTTTAAATCCATTTAAAATCAATTTTAAATCCATTTAAAATCCATTTAAAATCTGTTTTAAACCCATTTTAAATCCATTATAAATCCGTTATTTTAAATTTATTTAAAATACATCCTAAATCAATTTTAAACCCATTTAAAATCCATTTAAATCCATTTAAACCCATTTCAAACCCATTTTAAATCCACCCCACCCCAGCATTGGACACATTCCACATTCTCCCGCCTCGCTCATTAAATTCTCAATTTAATTCGCTAATGAGGCGTCTGAAAATTAAGCAGAGCCCAAATTAAAGCCGGCAGTCCTTTAATTA
>NW_026624796.1:14620-15938 GCF_030028575.1 Malurus melanocephalus | reverse complement strand
AAAAGGACACCCAAATTCCAAAAATTTCATGGAATGTGGGTGCCAGTTTGCCCAAAAGTGGGGAGCAGAGCCAGATGTGCCACATCTGCTCATGGATGGTGGAATTTGGGTCAGAAACACCAGAAATGGTCACTTCCCAAAGGTCCCAAAATTTGGGACATTGAATTGGAGAAGAGGAGAGGGAGAAACCCAAGGAAGGAGGGATCAATGAGGATGGGAAAGATCTCTGAGATCAAACCCAAAATTCAGCCAAAAAGGAGACCCAGATTCCAAAATTTCATTGAATGTGGGGAATTTTTGCCCAAAAGTGCTTTGTGAGGAGCATCGGAGCCAGATGTGCCACATCTGCTCATGGATGGTGGAATTTGGGTCAGAAACACCAGAAATGGTCACTTCCCACCTGCTCCCAAAATTTGGCACATTGAATTGGAGCAGAGGAGAGGGAGAAACCCATGGAAGGAGGGATCAATGAGGATGGAAAAGATCTCTGAGATCAAATCCAAAATTCAGCCAAAAAGGAGACCCAGATTCCACAAATTTCATGGAATGTGGGGAATTTTTGCCCAAAAGTGCTTTGTGAGGAGCATCGGAGCCAGATGTGCCACATCTGCTCATGGATGGTGGAATTTGGGCCAGAAACACCAGAAATGGTCACTTCCCAAAGGTCCCAAAATTTGGGACATTGAATTGGAGAAGAGGAGAGGGAGAAACCCATGGAAGGAGGGATCAATGAGGATGGAAAAGATCTCCGAGATCAAATCCAACTTTTGGCCAAAAAGGAGACCCAAATTCCACAAATTTCATGGAATGTGGGGCATTCAAACCATTCAAATGAATGTGGGGCATTGAAATCAAATCCAACTTTTGACCAAAAAGGAGACCCAAATTCCAAAAATTTCACGGAATGTGGGCGCCACTCTGCCCAAAGGTGGGGAGCAGAGCCAGATGTGCCACATCTGCTCGTGGGGGTGGAATTTGGGCCAGAAACACCAGAAATGGTCACTTCCCATCTGCTGCAGGTCCCAAAATGAGGGAGCAGCCAAGAGAACTCATGGATTTGTCACCGCAGGGCCCTCTGGACAATCCCAAAATTTGGGACATTGAATTGGAGCAGAGGAGAGGGAGAAACCCAAGGAAGGAGGGATCAACGAGGATGGAAAAGATTTCTGAGATCAAATCCAAAATTCAGCCAAAAAGGACACCCAAATTCCACAAATTTCACTGAATGTGGGGCATTCAAATCATTCAAATGAATGTGGGGCATTCAAATCAAATCCAACTTTTGATCAAAAAGGACACCCAAATTCCAAAAATTTCA
>NW_026624796.1:10043-11910 GCF_030028575.1 Malurus melanocephalus | reverse complement strand
CGGATCGGGATCGGGAATTCCAGCCCCCACGGATTGGGATTGGGAATTGGGGCCACTGTGGATCGGGATCAGGAGTTACGGCCCCCACGGGTCGGGAATTCTGGCCCTCGCGGATCGGGATCAGGAATTGCTGCCAGCATGGATTGTGATTGGGAATTGCAGCCACATGGGTCAGGAATTGGGGCCACCGCAGGTTGGGATCGGGAATTGCAGACCCCGCAGATTGGGAATTCAGGACCCTGTGGGTCAGAATCAGGAATTGGGGCCCCAGCGGATCGGGATCAGGAATTGCGGCCAGCACGGATCGGGATCAAGAATTGCGGCCAGTGTGGGTTGGGAATTGTGGCCACGTGGGTCGGGATTTGGAATTGCAGCCCCCGCGGATCAGGATCGGGAATTGGGGCCACTGTGGGTTGGGAATTGCAGCCAGCACGGATCAGGATCGGGAATTGGGGCCACTGTGGGTTGGGAATTGCAGCCAGCACGGATCAGGATCGGGAATTGCGGCCACCATGGGTTGGGATCGGCAGTTCCAGCCCTCGTGGGTTGGGATTGGGAGTTCCGGCCCCGGCAGTTTGGGATCGGGAGTTGCAGACCCCACGGATTGGGATTGGGAATTGGGGCCACTGTGGATTGGGATCGGGAATTGNGGGAATTGGGGCCACTGTGGATTGGGATCGGGAATTGCGGCCACGTGGGTTGGGATCGGGAAGTGGGGCCCCCACAAATCGGGATCAGGAATTGCGGCCACTGTGGGTTGGGATCGGTAATTCCAGACCCCACAGATTGGGAATTCCCGCCCCCGCGGATCGGGATCGGGAATTCCAGCCCCCTCGGATCAGGAATTCCAGGACCTGCGGGTCGCACCGGGCGTTCCGGCCCCCACGGGTCGGGATCAGGAATTCCAGACTCCGTGGATCGGGATCGAGAATTGCAGACCCCGCAAATTGGGATCAGGAATTGGGGCCACTGTGGATCGGGATCGGGAATTACGGCCCCACGGATCTGGAATTCGGGGACCCAGGGGTCAGAATTGGGAATTCCAGCCCCTGTGGATCGGGATCAGGAATTGGGGCCCCGCGGATTGAGATCAGGAGTTATGGCCCCCACGGATCGGGAATTGCAGCCACCACGGATTGGGATTGGGAATTGCAGCCACCGCACACCGGGAATTCCAGCCCCGGCGGATCAGAATCGGGAATTCTGGCCCCTGCAGATCTGAACCGGGAGTTCCAGCCCCAGCCAGTCGGGATCGGGAATTCAGGACCCCACAGATTGGGAATTCTGGCTTCCGTGGATCGGGAATTCCGGGACTCCTCATGCCACCCCGGGGCATGAGGAGTTTCAGCCCCCGCGGATTGGGATTGGGAGTTCCGACCACTGCGGATTGGGATAGAGAATTCCGGTCCCCGCAGTTTGGGAATTCCGGCTCCCATGGATTGCGAATTCCAGGACCCTCAGGTCGGGATCGGGAATTCCGGTCCCTGCAGATTAGGATCAGGAGTTACGGCCCCACGGATTGGAAATTGCAGCCACCACACATCGGGAATTCCAGCCCCGGCGGATCGGGATCAGGAATTCCGGCCACTGCGGGTCAGGATCAGGAATTGGGGCCCCCACGGATCGGGATCAGGAGTTATGGCCCCCACGGATCAGGAACTGCAGCCACCCCGGATCGGGATTGGGAATTCTGGCCCCTGCAGTTTGGGATCAGGAATTCCGGACCCCACAGATTGGGAATTCCAGCCCCTGTGGATCGGCATCAGGAATTACGGCCACAGCAGATCGGGAATTGCGGACCCCGCGGATCAGGATCGGGAATTCCGGCTCCCATGGATTGGGAATTCCAGGACCCGCAGGTCGGGAT
>NW_026624796.1:2564-8264 GCF_030028575.1 Malurus melanocephalus | reverse complement strand
AAGGAGCGGAGGAGCTGCGGGAGCGGCCGCGGGCGCGGATTTTATACCCGGGGAGAGCCCGCTCCACCGGAATCGGAGCGGAGCTTAAAGGGGCGGAGCCGCGTGGGGGCGGCCCCGAAAATCCTAAAATCGGGACCGATCACAAAATCGGGAGGAATCCCAGAATCGGTAACAATCACAAACTCGGGAACAATCCCAAAATCGGGAGCAAATCCCAAAATCGGGATTGATCCCAAAATGGGGACCAAACCCAAAATCGGGACAAAAATCGGGACCAGTCCCAAAATGGGGAAAAACCCCAAAATCGGGACTGGTCCCAAGCTCGGGAACAATCCCAAAATGGGGACAAATCCCAAAATCAGGATCAATCCTCAAATCGGGACCAATCCCAAAATAGGGAGCAAATCCCAAAATTGGGATCAATTCCAAAATCGGGACAAATCTCAAACTCGGGACCAATCCCAAAATGGGGACCAATCCCAAACTCGAGACCAAAATCGGGACCAATTCCAATATGGGGACCAATCCCAAACTTGGGACCGATCCCAAAATCGGGACAAATCCTAAACTCGGGACTAATCCCAAACTCGGGACAGATCCCAAAATCGGGATCAATCCCAAAATGGGGACAAATCCCAAAATCGAGACCAGAACCGGGACCAGTCCCAAAGTTGTGACAAATCCCAAAATCCGGACAAATCCTAAAATAGGGACTGATCCCAAACTCAGGACTGATCCCAAAATCGAGACCAAAATCAGGACCGATCCCAAAATGGGGACAAACCCCAAAATCGGGACCAGTCCCAAAATCGGGACAAATCCCAAAATTGGGATGAATCCCAAACTCGGGACCGATCCCAGACTCGGGACCAATCCCAAACTCGGGACCAATCGCAAAATCCGGGAGGAATCCCGAAATGGGGACAAATCCCAAAATCGAGACCAAAACCAGGACCAATCCCAAAATGGGGAGGAATCCTAAAATCGGGACAAATCCCAAACTTGAAAAATCCCAAAATTGGGACCAATCGCAAAATCAGGACAGATCCCAAACTGGGGACCAATCCCAAACTCGGGACAAATCCCAAAATCGGGACAAATCCCAAAATCGGGATCAATCCCAAATCGGGACCAAACTTGGGACCAAATCCCAAACTCAGGACCGATCCCAAAATGGAGACAAATCCCAAACTCAGGATAGATCCCAAAATTGGGACCAATCCCAAACTCGGGACCAATCCCAAAATGGGGACCCAGTCCCAATATCAGGATCAAATCCAAAAATCGGGGCCGATCCCAAAGTCTCATTTTTATGCCAATCTTGGGGAATTTTGATCCCAAAATCGGGACCAGTCCCAAAATCGGGAACAATCCCAAACTCGGGAAAAATCCCGAACTTGGGACCGATCCCAAACTCGGGACAGATCCCAAAATTGGGATCAATCCCAAACTTGGGACCAAATCCCAAAATGGGGACTGATCCCAAAATAGGGACAAATCCCAAAATCCGGACAAATCCCAAACTCGGGACCAATCCCAAACTCGGGATCCATCCCTAAATTGGGACCAATCCCAAAATCGGGTCCAGTCCCAAATTTGGGACAGATCCCAAACTCGTGATCAACACCAAACTCGGGACCAATCCCAAAATCAGGACCAATTCCAAAATCAGGACTAGTCCCAAAATCGGGACCAAATCCCCAAATGGAGACAAATCGCAAACTTAGGGCCAATCCCAAAATCGGGACCAAATCCCAAAATCAATCCCAAACTCGGGACCAATCCTAAACTTGGGACCAAATCCCAAAATCAGGACAGATCCCAAACTCGGGACCAATCCCAAACTCGGGACAGATCCCAAACTTGGGACCAAATCCCAAAAAAAACCCACTGGAAAAGGGAAAAAATTGTGAAAAATGGGGATCAGGGGGGACCTTGCGGCTCTGTACAACTCCCTGACAGGAGGGGGAGATTTGGGATCTGATCCCAGGGAATGGGGACAGGAACAGGGAACGGCCCCAAATTGCACCGGGAAAGGTTTAAATTGATGATCTCCCCGTGCCTCAGTTTCCCCGATTCCCTGGAACATATCGATGATCCCCCCGTGCCTCAGTTTCCCCAACACCCCTGCGATTCCCTGGAATATCAGGAGCAGAGCTCCATGATCCCGCCGTTCCTCAGTTTCCCCGATTCCCTGGAATATCGGGGAGCAGAGCTCCATGATCCCCCGTGCCTCAGTTTCCCCGATTCCCTGGAACACATTGATAATCTCCCTGTGCCTCAGTTTCCCCCATTCCCTGGAACATATTGATGATCCCGCCGTGCCTCAGTTTCCCCAGTTCCCTGGAACATATTGATGATCCCGCCGTGCCTCAGTTTCCCCGATTCCCTGGAACATATTGATNGCAAAAAGTTTCAGCTGGATCAAGCACAAACTGTCAAAAAGGAAGTTTTTAAATATTTTTTTTTAAATTAAATTTTTTAAATTTTTTTTTTTTAATCCCCAGCTTCAAATTCCCAGCTGCAAACACTTTTGGAGAGGGGGAATTTGATTTAAAAATTGCAAAAAAAAAGGATTTTAATCCATTTAAAAATCAAATCCCAAAGGTTTAGAGCAGACAAAGGCAACATGGCAGCTCATTCCTAAGGAAAAAAAAAAAATTAAAAAAAAAAACCTAAAGGTTTTTTTTGGCAGCAGATTGGGAGTGTTAAATTTGGGGGAGGGGAAAGGGATTAAAAATTTCAATTTCAATTTGTCATGGATTAAAAATTCCAATTTTAATTGATCACGGATAAAAAATTCCAGTTTTAATTGATCATGGATTAAAAATTCCAGCTTTAATTTATGACAAAATCGAGTTGAAATGGGCTGAAAAATATTAAAATTTAAAAAAAAAAATTTAAATATTAACTTTTAAAAGAACCAGAAAGTTTCCAACTCTCCATCCCCCACTTCGGGAACTGCAAATTCCGAATGAGGGGAAAAAAAACCCCAAAAACCCTAAAATTTGTGCTTGGGGCAGAACACTGGAAGGGTTAAATTTGGGGGAGGGAAAAGGGATTAAAAATTTCAATTTTAATTTGTCATTGATTAAAAAATCCAATTTTAATTGATTATGGATTAAAAATTCTAACTTTAATTGATCATGGATTAAAAATTCCAATTTTAATTGATTGTGGATTAAAAATTTCAATTTTAATTGATAATGGATTCAAAAAGTTCAATTTTAATTGATCATGGATTAAAAAATTCTATTTTATTTGATCATGGATTAAAAATTTCAATTTTATCACGAAATCGAGTCAAAATACATTAAAAAAATTAATTTTTTTTAAAATTTTAACTTTTAAAAGAACCACAAAGTTTCCAACTTTCCATCCCCCCAACTTCGGGAACTGCAAACTCCGAGTGGGAGGAGAAAAAAAAAATAAATTAAAAAAATTAAAATAAATAAATAAATCAGCGATAGGCCCCTTCCAACAACTCTTTTCCCATATAAGGAACAAACCCCAAATGGATCAACCCAAAACCGAATCCCCCGAAGGAAGGAGAGGGGAAATCCGGCTGGGAAAAATGGGGAAAAATGGGAAAAATGGGAAAAAAATGGGAAAAAATGGGAATTTCGTCCTCTTACCATGGTGAGAGCGGGGTGGAGCAGAGCAGAAAGGAGCGGAGGAGCTGCGGGAGCGGCCGCGGGCGCGGATTTTATACCCGGGGAGAGCCCGCTCCACCGGAATCGGAGCGGAGCTTAAAGGGGCGGAGCAGAGTGGGGGCGGCCCCGAAAATCCTAAAATCGGGACAGATCCCGAAATAGGAACCGATCACAAAATCGGGATCAATCACAAACTCGGGACCAATCCCAAAATAGGGAGCAAATCCCAAAATGGGGATCAATCACAAAATCGGGGCCCAATCCCAAAATCGGGATCAAAACCGGGACCAATCCCAAAATGGGGATCGATCCCAAAATCGGGACAAATCCTAAACTCGGGACTAATCCCAAACTCGGGACAGATCCCAAAATCCGCAGGAATCCCAAAATCGGGACCAAAACTGGGACCAATCCCAAAATGGGGAGGAATCCCAAATAGGGACCGATCCCAAAATCGAGACCAAAACCGGGACCAATCCCAAAATGGGGAGAAATCCCAAAATGGGGACAAATCCCAAACTCGGGATCAATCCCAAACTTGGGACCAATCCGAAACTCGGGATAGATCCCAAAATGGGGAAAAATCCCAAACTTGGGGCCAATCCCAAAATTGGGACCCATCCCAAAATGGGGACCAAATCGCAAATGGGGACCAATCCCAACCTCGGGACAGATCCCAAAATGGAGACAAATCCTAAAATCGGGACCGATCCCAAAATCCGGACAAATCCCAAAATAGGGACTGATCCCAAAGTCAGGACTGATCGCAAAATGGAGACCAATCCCAAACTCGGGATCAGACCCAAACTCGAAAAATCCCAAACTCGGGACCAATCCCAAACTCAGGATCAATTCCAAACTCGGGATCAATCCCAAAATTGGGACTAATCCCAAACTAGGGACAGATTCCAAACTCAGGACTGATCCCAAAATTGAGACCAAAATCAGGAACAATCCCAAAATGGGGACAAATCCCAAAATTTGGACCAATCCCAAAACCGGGACAAATCCCAAAATTGGGAGGAATCCCAAACTCAGGACCAAACCCAAGCTCGGGACCGATCCCAAACTCGGGACCAATCGTAAAATCCGGGAGGAATCCCGAAATGGGGACAAATCCCAAAATCGAGACCAAAACCAGGACCAATCCCCAAATGGGGAGGAATCCTAAAATCGGGACAAATCCCAAACTCGAAAAATCCCAAAATAGGGACAAATCCCAAACTCGGGACCAATCCCAAACTCGGGATCGATCCCAAAATCGGGACAAATCCCAAACTCAGGACCAATCCCAAAATGTGGACCAATCCCAAAATTGGGACCAATCCCCAACTCGGGATGAATCCCAAAATCGGGACCGATCCCAAAATGGGGAAAAAATCCCAAAATCGGGATCAATCCTAAAATGGGGACAAATCCCAAAATCAGGACCAAACCCAAAATTGGGATCAGTTCCAAAATCGGGACCAATCCCAAAATTGGGTCCAATCCCAAACTCTGGACAGATCCCAAACTCGGAGTCAATCCCAAAATCGGGACTGATCCCAAAATCGGGACCAATCCCAAAATCAGGACCAAATCCCAAAATGGGGACAAATCCCAAACTTAAGACCAATCTCAAACTTGGGACTAATCCCAAAATCGGGACCGATCCCAAACTCGGGACCAAATCCCAAAAAAAAAACCACTGGAAAAGGGAAAAAACTGGGGAAAATGGGGATCAGGGGGACCTTGTGGCTCTGCACAACTCCCTGACAGGAGGGGGGGATTTGGGATCTCATCCCAGAGAACAGGGACAGGAAAAGGGAACGGCCCCAAATTGCACCAGGAAAGGTTTAAATTGGATGATCCCCCGTGCCTCAGTTTCCCCGATTCCCTGGAACACATTGATAATCTCCCCGTGCCTCAGTTTCCCCGATTCCCAGGAATATCGGGGAGCCATGATCCCCCGTTATTCCCTGGAACACATTGATGATCCCCCGTGCCTCAGTTTCCCCGATTCCCTGGAACACATTGATAATCTCCCCGTGCCTCAGTTTCCCCGATT
>NW_026624796.1:1413-2554 GCF_030028575.1 Malurus melanocephalus | reverse complement strand
CTGATTGGTCAGCGCCTCCAGCGCCGCCATTTTCAAACCGCCGCCGCCGCCATTTCTCCCCTGACCGAGGGTCCCTCCGCTACCGCTGCCGCTGTCAGTCCCGGTCCCGGTCCCGGTCCCGCTCCCCATGGAGGCAGAGCCTCTGGCACAGAAACCGCCCGGGCGGAGACGGTCCAGGAGCAGCATCTCGCCCCCGGCCAGCGGCACCCCCGGCGTGGCCGCCTCCTGCAGCAGCCGGTAGGAGCCGCGATACCCCCGCGCCGTCCCGTCAGGGGCTGAGGGTTACCCGCGGGGGGCTCGGGGGAGACCCCGCCGTTCTGCTGTGTAAAGAGAGTCCTTTCAGCTTCCTTACACCTTTCAGCTTCCTTACACCCTTCTGAAGGGAACCCCCGGCCGGCTGTGAGGGCAAATCGCTCCCGTGAGGGAGATTCCTTCCCTCCCGTGAGGGGCTGAGGGTGAACCGCGGGGGGCTGTGTGCGCTCGGAGGAGACCCCGCCGTTCTGCTGTCTAAGGAGGGTCCTTTCAGCATCTTTACACCCTTTAGCTTCCTTACACCATTCCTTACACCATTCCTTACACCTTTATACCCTTCCTTACACCCTTCTGAAGGGAACCCCCGGCCGGCTGTGAGGGAAAATCCCTGCCGTGAGGGCGATTCCTTCCCCATGAGGGGCTGAGGGTGACTCGCGGGGGACTCGAAGGAGACCCCGCCGTTCTGCTGTGTAAGGAGGGTCCTTTCAGCTTCTTTGCACCATTCCTTACACTTTTCAGCTTCCTTACAGCCTTCTGAAGGGAACCCCCTGCCGGCTGTGAGGGCAAATCCCTCCCGTGAGGGCGATTCCTTCCTTCCCGTCAGGGGCTGAGGGTGACCCGCGGGGGGCTCGGAGGAGACCCCGCCGTTCTGCTGTCTAAGGAGGGTCTTTTCAGCTTCTTTACACCTTTCAGCTTCCTTACACTATTTCTTACACCTTTCAGCATCCTTACACCTTTCAGCTTCCTTACACCATTCCTTACACCTTTCAGCTTCCTTACACCCTTCTGAAGGGAACTCCCGGCTGTGAGGGCGATTCCTCCTCTCCCGTGAGGGCGATTCCTCCTCTCCCGTGAGGGCGATTCCTCCTCTCCCGTGAGGGCGATTCCT
>NW_026624796.1:0-1197 GCF_030028575.1 Malurus melanocephalus | reverse complement strand
AGAGAGTTTCTACCTCCAAATTCTGTGTTTGGGCAGGGATTTATTCCTTCATTCCTTCAGCTTTATTTTTCCATGGAAATTGGGAAAGCGAGTGAAACTCTCTCTTGTTTTGAAAATTTGAAAAAAATTCCCCCAGGGTTGGAGTGGATGCTCTTAATTAGGAGATGAAAGCAAAATAAACATTGGCGAGCTTGGGTTTTGTAATATTGGGGAAAAAGGGTTTAATAGGCTTTGAAAAATATATTTTTTTATAGAAATAAGGGTTTAAAAGGCTTTGAAAAATATATGTTTTTATGGAAATAATGGTTTAATAGGCTTTGAAAAATACATGTTTTCATGGAAATAAGGGGGTTTTAACAGGGTTCGAAAAATGTGTTTTTATAGAAATAAGGGTTTAAAAGGTTTTGAAAAATAGATGTTTTCATGGAAATAAGGGTTTAAAATGCTTTGAAAAATATGTGTTTTCATAGAAATAAGGGTTTAAAAGGTTTCAAAAATATGTATTTTCATAGAAATAAGCGTTTTTAACAGGCTTTGAAAAATACATGTTTTCATAGAAATAATGGTTTGAAAGGCTTTTAAAAATACATGTTTTCATTGAAATAATGGTTTGAAAGGCTTTGAAAAATACGTGTTATTATGGAAATAATGGTTTAAAAGGTTTTGAAAAATACATGTTTTCATAGAAATAAGGGGGTTTTAACAGGGTTTGAAAAATGTGTTTTTATAGAAATAAGGGTTTAAAAGGCTTTGAAAAATAGATGTTTTATTGGAAATAAGGGTTTAAAAAGTTTTGAAAAATACTTGTTTTCAAAGAAATATGGGTTTAAAAGGTTTCAAAAAATATGTGTTTTCATGGAAATAAGGGGGTTTTTACTGGGTTTGGAAAATATGTGTTTTCAAAGAAATATGGGTTTAAAAAGTTTTGGAAAATACATGATTTCATAGAAACAAGGGGTTTAACAGGCTTTGAAAAATACATGTTTTTATGGAAATAAAGGTTTAAAAGGCTTTGAAAAATACATGTTTTCATAGAAACAAGGGGATTTTAACAGGCTGTGAAAAATATATATTTTCTTGAAAATAAGGGTTTAAAAGACTTTAAAAAATATATGTTTTTATAGAAATAAGCATTTAACAGGCTTTGAAAAAATACGTTTTTTCATATAAATAAGGGTTTAAAAGGCTTTGAAAAAT
>NW_026624795.1:28520-29940 GCF_030028575.1 Malurus melanocephalus | reverse complement strand
CCAGCAGGGAATATTTTTAAATGTGGATATGCTGTGGATAGCACTGCACTGCTCTGACTCTCCTCTGGCTGAGCGTTATCACCACTCTTTAATAAAAATTCGGTCTGTGCCTTACAATTTTAGCTCTGTAGAGTCAAAACATTTTTCCAGCAGCAGCAGATCAGAAGTTGTAGGTCATGTGCATCTTGTGAGATTTGTTTTTCCTCCTGGAGGAAAATACAGCTTGTGCCACATGGCAGAGGTTTTGAAATGCATTTGTTGAAGGCTCTGCTTTAGAGATGAAAAAATGAAGAGTGAGAGCAGAAATTTGCAGCTTCTTTTGTGGCTTTGCACTTCAGACTATTACTGAATGTCTGGGGTGTGGAAATTCCCCTCATTTTCACCCTCTTTCTCTCTCTTCATATTTCTTCATAATAAAAAATCCGTGAAATCAGTTTTTGGTGTAAAATTCATAGAACACGTGGCAGAAGTGAAACCAGCAGCAGTTGGATGCTCCAAGGGTTATTCCTTCCCTACAGCCAGGAGTAAAGAACAAGGAAAAAGAACAACAATATTTGCCTTATCTCCCAGATGTTTTCTATCTTTAGTTCATATTTCCCCTTTTCTTACTCTGAAATCTCATTTTATGTGCAAAAAAGTAGCCAAGAAACCACAAAAACTGAGGAGACAACAGATCTGTGCTGTGGCCTTGGCATTCCCATGTACAGGAGATGTTGTGAGACTTCTTCAGTGTGAGAATTTCTCATTATGAGGCACAAAAACAACAGAAATAAGGATGGGGTGGATGAACAGAAGCTCCCCCTGTCCTGGACCATCCTTCCCCTTGCAGGTGGCACACACAGGTGTCCTGTTAAAACACAATTTAGATCTGTTCATACATTGTTTATTGTTTATTTTCTCCTTTGAAAAATCAGCAATTTCCTCCCAGCGGTGTCAAATCATACAGGGGCTTGTCCAGGGGGGCCAAGATAAAAATCCATCCTGCTTTGGGAATGGTTTGCTGCCAAAAAAAGGTACCAAGTGCTGCCTTTTCAACATCAGACACCCTGGTAAAGAATTCCTTTGGTTCTTCAAGGCTGCCCAGTGCTGAAGGGACTCTGAAGAAATAAATAAGAAATAAATTCTTTAAAGTATGCAGAAAGAGAGGAAGGACTCATTACTACAGGAAAAGATAACAAACAGGTGAGATTCAGCTTTATGCTTCTTCTACAAAGCATTTCAGAGACCAAAAAGAAAAAGGTATTGTAACGGAATAAAACAATTTCACCCCCTATAAAGTGGAATTAATGATCTAAGCTTGATGCAATGATTTTGTGTCTGCAGAAATGTTTTATCACCTAGTTCCTACTGAAAAGGGGCAGCCCATCCAAAATAGTTTAACCCTAGTTTATTTTTTAAAAAACAGTTTAGACCTGTTTGT
>NW_026624795.1:25692-27310 GCF_030028575.1 Malurus melanocephalus | reverse complement strand
ATGTTTTTTAATTAACTCATCAGAATCCATGAATCTTTGTTTCAGAAATTGATTTTGGTTTTAGTAATTCAGTCCTTTATGTAGATTTTAAAGTAGAAAAAGAAGATAAATGGTTTGACTTACACAATGTGGCCTACAAAATTAATCTGCAGAACTGTGACTCTTCTGGTTTTGCCTCAGCGAGGTTTTTACCCTTTGCCTTTCTGATTTTCAAATTTAAAAAATACATAAACCCAGAACTCTCTGAATCCATGACCTACAGTGTTTCTGCATTAATCTTTCAGACTTTTGACTCCTTCATCTGAATTTTTGAGAGAGGGTGAGGATGCCTGRGTCAGAGCAGCCCATCAGTCACTGGAGTTTCGCTGTCTCCTTGAGATGTGAACCACCCTGTGTGTCCAGCTGAGCCTTTGGAGCATGGCTGGGACTTGTCTGCATTGCACATCAGGCAAGTTCTTAAAAATCAGTTTTTTAGGTAACAGAAAGGGACCATTTTTTTGTCCTTGGGTCTCAGAGTTTGAAAAGTTCTGGTGAATTCCTCTGTAAATACAACCATCTGCAGGAAAGATGAGCTGACCCAGGCTGTGAAATTACTGAAGTCCAACACATGAAAAGCCTTGAGCACACAAAGCTTCGTGAGCAAAGTCCTGCTGGGCTGCATCACTCACCAGCAGTGCCAAGGGAGGCACCTGAGCCAGGTCAGGATGGAGCTCTCTGGCTCTTCTGAGCAGAGAGCAGGGGCTTTCAAACAGCAAAACTTCTAAAAAAGAGCTCAAACTGGCAATGTTCAGTTGTTTTTTACTTTCCATTTTAGTAAGGAAAAAAGACGAAATAGAGAAAGGAGAAATTCAAACCTTTTCTTGGTGTGTTTGCATCTCCTCATCTCTCATTCACAGCAGTTTCAATGAGAAAATTCAGACTGAAAAACAACAGCTCCTGAAGTCCCCCAGGATTCTGCCTGGCCTTGACTCACCCAGTACCTGCCTGTTCTCCTTTTAGCTGATCAAAATGCAGACAAAATCACCGTTTGAGATGGGATATTGCAAATAAACTTATAGTCATTAGAAGAATCTTATTTAAAAAGAATTTCAGCCACTAAAATAAAGAGAAGGTTAACAAATTAAAAGGAAATCTTCCACCTTCAGCATTATTCCGTAAGAACCGCATATCTTAGCTGAATGAAGTAAATTTTACAGAATACACTTGGTTTAAAATTCAGCATTTCTACTGTGCTTTAATATGCAATTACTGTGCCAAAAGCAGTGAGATTACCATGAAAACCTGTTTCACAGCACTGGAACTGTTTATGGCTTCATATTTAATTGTTCCTTGTTCCCTCTGCTCATTTCAATGGAAATGTCATCATGTACATGCTCTGTTAGGGTTTTTGAGCAGCATTTCTGAACACATTTTTGTTGTGGGTGTTTCCCAGCCACAATTCGTGAACCTTCCCATGGCATGCAGGGGACACGGGGAAGGGAGGGATCTCCCAGCAGTGGTGGAAAATGGGGGCTCAAAACCCTGGTTTGCTGACAAATTTAACAGCCTTTGCAATCATAAATTGTTCTCATTTTCCTGAGAGATCCTGGATGTTATTTGAGAGTCAGGATATTCCTTT
>NW_026624795.1:23260-24453 GCF_030028575.1 Malurus melanocephalus | reverse complement strand
CAGTGAACAAAGCTGTCAGTGATGAGGAAACTGTGCCCTTGGCATAACCAGGGGTAGATCTTCTGCCAGGGACAAATCACAGAGATACAGGCACTCACAAACCATGAAATATTGAGGAAAAGAGTGGCAAGAAAAGGATTTGAGTAATGAGTACAGGAAAACCCAGGCTTGAGTCACAGGAAGTCTTTCACCAGCTGGTGGATTTTAAAATGGGCTCAGTTTCTAACAGGGCGTGTGTTCATTCAGTGTGTGCAGATGAACACAAGTGTGACAAATAATACCTGAACAGAGCATTTGAAACACTGTCCTCATTCATCACAGCTGTTTTTTATTCATTTTTAAACCTCTTCTGGTTGACTTTCACAAGAATGCAACAATAACTGTGTTCTATTTAAATGTATTAAACATTGTGTATGGAGGAAATTACAACTTGCCTCGTTTTCCATGCTGAAATTTCTGTCACTTGAACAAAATATTAGGTACAGAACTCTGACTTTAAAATTGGTCTTTTTTTTTTTCAAAATACAGAATTGGAGAAGATGTACAAAATTAAACTTTGTCTATAAAGTTTAATTCATAACAAAATCTAATAATTACTAATTTGATTTTATTCAGTAGTGACTGGTATTAATATTAAATGCTAGCTTTTAGGCTGGCTTGGGATGTTTACTTTTTACAATATGCCTCTAGTATATTTTGTTTGCCTTCCTGACGAACCTCTCGTTGAATTTGCAGCTGTGTTCTCAGCTGTTCTGTTAAGAGAGCTTCTCTCAGGCAGATAAAATTAAAATTATATAGATATGACATGAGTCAAAATGAACCTGGCATGCAGAACCAGTCTGCTGTTAAGACCTGTCAGAAGGCACAACGATTGTTGTCTCTTTTTAGTAATAAGATCTCGCAAAACGTGTTTTATTTTGATAGCAGAAGATGGGGTGATCCATCAGTCTCAGGGTGCTGGAGAAGGGCAATGAGTTTCCCCTCCACGCCACCATTTATCCTCACCTGCTCCAACCCCAAGCACCTCCCAAAAGCTGCCTTTGTGCAGCTGCTGCTGGACTCAGAGAAATTTAATTTGTAGAGGAAATTCCACCGCCCTCCTTGGAGAGAGACTCTGCTGATGGCATCAGCAGCGAGGAGGATGAACAAACATTTCACACTCGTGTTCCCCATGTGCATTTTGTGAGGGTTTT
>NW_026624795.1:18545-21496 GCF_030028575.1 Malurus melanocephalus | reverse complement strand
AGGTAATGGAATTCCTTGTGTAAAACCAGGTGAGGATCTGTAAGGGAGAATTCTGGGACTCAGGAARATGTGCAGCCCCATAAGTAGCCACGGTCTGCAGGGTGAAACAAAACCTCTCTCACAGCACAGACCCTGCCTGCCACAAGCCCTTTAAAGAATTGGAAACCCAGCTCCTCAAGCAATTCAAATTTATTGTCAATTATTGTGTGTGAAAAGTGAGTCTTAAAGTGATTAAACTACTTGCCATGTCAAATGAGAAGTAGCAAGAAACTTTTAAAGCAATCCCAAATTATTACAAAGCAGGAATCAAATCTGTCATATCCAGGACAGCAGGAAGACACTTCCATCTCTCTTGCTAGTTTTTTCCATTGATGGGACACAGAAAAATTTCAGGCAAACCTGAACAAATGGCATTTATGTAGTATCTTTAATGTTTTCAATTGAATAAAAACAGATATAAGTGTGCATGTCATCTATGATTACAAATCAGAGTATTTATCATAAAAACATCTAAGGCTTCTAATGTGRTGATCATCTTTCTGAAAATTAAGTTTACATCCTCATGGTACACTCATTGCTGGCTGGACCATTCCTGGACACAGATGACCATCTGGCTGTGCAGCCTTTCCTGAGGTCAGTCCTGTTAGGGACAGYTTTGGCCTCTGCTGACCACCAGGTCACTCTGCAAATCCTGGGCATGATATGATGGCAAGAACACTCCAGGGATCTTTACTAAGTGGCATTTTTTAAAAATAAGATCTTGTTCTGGAAGCAAGGAGAGCTCTTGATGATCAGCTGTGGTCTCCAGTGTGCATGTTCTTGTCAAATGGGCAAAGATGTTTCCAAATACATTGAATTTTCTAATCTAGACACAGTCCTTGATTTTCAGCTCCATGGTAAGGACTGCAGTGTTGAAAGGACATCTGGCTATCTGTATGTCTGCTCTTCCCCAAAATTAAAATCCTTAATGGTTTCATTTATCTAAAAATACTTTTTTTAATTTTTTTTTTAACACCAACAGTTCCTGACAATAACTTTAGCTGTTTCCTCATTTAAAAAAAAAAAAGAAAAAAACAAACTACTCAAAGATTTTCTGCAAGGTCTCTCTGCCAGGATGCACCTGAGAATGAGGTGTGAGAGTGCTGCAGCGTAACAAAATCCTGTCCCAGTTCTTCCTACTCTCCCAGGTAGTAAATGACAGCAATAAAGGCANCCACTTTACCACAGATCTCCTGAACCACCCAACAGAAGGAACCACTGAGATCCACTCTGACAAGGCTGCCCAGGAGAAACCAGAAGGGACAGCAACAGTGCTAAACATTTCAGGATGTTAAAGCAAAATCTGTAAAACCCAGCTATGTTCTTTGGGAAGAGCAGTGGTCCCACAGCTGCTAAATGCCTCACACCATTTTCATTAGGGAATTGAGATATTTAGCCAGAAAAATAGGAGATGGAAACAGGAACTGTGGGTGGAAGTTGCTTTGTTACAGGGATTCTTCTGAGAAACCTTTGCAGTGGAGGCGAACTCTGAGCTGGTGCACTCCAAAGCAGCCCCATTAATTTTCTCATCTCCTCCTCTGCAACACAAGAATTCCCAGTTACTCCAGGCAATGGAATTCCTTGTGTAAAACCAGGTGAGGGTCTGTAGGGGAGAAGTCTAGGACTCAGAAAATTTGCAGCCCCATAAGTAGCCAGGGTTTGCAGGGTGAAACAAAATCTCTCTCACAGCACAAACCCTGCCTGCCACAAGCCCTTTAAAGAATTGGAAACTCAGCTCCTCAAGCAATTCAAATTTATTGTCAATTATTGTGTGTGCAAAGTGAGTCTTAAAGCGAATAAATGACTTGCCATGTCAAATGAGAAGCAGCAAGAAACTTTTAAAGCAATCCCAAATTAGTATAAAGCAGGAATCCAACCTGCCACATCTAGGACAGCAGGAAGACACTTCCATATTTTTTGCTATTTTTTTCCATTGAAGGGACACTGAAAAAATTCAGGCAAACCTGAACAAATGACATTTGTGTTGTATCTTTATTGTTTTCAGTTGAAAAATAACAGATGTAAGTGTGCATGTCATCTATGATTACAAGTCAGAGCATTTATCACAAAAACATCCAAGGCTTCTAATGGGGCGATCATCTTTCTGAAAATTAAGTTTACATCCTCCTGAGTACACTCATTGCTGGCTGGACACAGATGACCATCTGGCTGTGCAGCCTTTCMTGAGGTCAGTCCTGTTAGGGACAGCTTTGGCCTCTGCTGACCACCAGGTCGCTCTGTAATTCCTGGGCATGATATGATGGCAAGAAAACTCCAGGGATCTTTACTAACTGGCATTTTTTAAAAATAAGATCTTGTTCTGGAAACAAGGAGAGCTCTTGATGATCAGCTGTGGTCTCCAGTGTGCCTGTTCGTGTCAAATGGGCAAAGATGTTTCCAAATACATTGAATTTTCTAATCTAGACACAGTCCTTGAATTCCAGCTCCATGGTAAGGACTGTAGTGTTTAAAGGACATCAGGCTATTTGTATGTCTGCTCTTCCCCAAAATCCTTAAAATCCTTAATGGTTTCATTTATCTAAAAATACTGTTTAAGAGTATTTAAAAATTCCTTTAACACCAACACTTCCTGACAATAACTTTAGCTGTTTTCTCATTAAAAAAAACAACAAAAGCTACTCAAAGATTCTCTGCATGTGCCCTCTGCCAGGATGCACATGAGATTGAGATTGTGAGAGTGCTGCAGCGTAACAAAATCACGTCCCAATTCTTCCTACTCTCCCAGGTAGTAAATGACAGGAATAAAAGCAATGGAGAGTGAAAGGGGAATGTTTCAYATACCTTGGAGAAAGGGCAAGTAAGTTAAAAGTTTCATTTCATGCAAGAATAATGTACTTTCCTCTTAAAAATGAATCACAAGACCTTTGTGTACTTTTTATCATCTGCTGTAC
>NW_026624795.1:12506-13816 GCF_030028575.1 Malurus melanocephalus | reverse complement strand
CTACACTGAGTTTGCCATTTGCAAAGAAACTGAGTCACCCTGATCTGGTTATCAGCTGTGATTCCCTGGTTTGCTCTCTCCCTTTCCCTTGGCCACAGGACACCTTTCAATAAATTATGATTTACACTGGTAGTGACTGACATAACCCAAAAAAACCCCAAAAACCTAGATGTGTATAGTTCTGGGTAGGTTTGATGTTCGTGCAGAAGATAGAAGGTTTTCTTTGTGCCAGCCCAATCCTTTCAGTAGCAGTGTAAGATCCAAGAGAATAAGATTTACTCACACTGATGATATTCTGAAAAATGGCAGTCAATACCTTAAAGACATCCTTAGAGAGAAAAGTATTTCCTGTTACCTTTTGACACTGTCTTACCTCAGTACATTTCAGTGTTTCATTTGGCTGGGCTGCCTTTAAGGGAAAATTAAAAGCCTTTTAACAAACCTTGTGGGTTTCATAAAGAAACTGCAACTTTGTTTTGCTACTCAGTCACTAATTCATACCAACCCTGAACAAAAAAAAATAAACAAAACAGGTCTGCACATAATAACTAACTCCATGAAATTATTTTGCCTCTCCTGGGAAACGTTCTACAACAAATTTATGTTTTCTTTATGCATGTGTTGGAAACAGCAGCATCCACTGAGTGACTGCTGCAGGTCACTGTTACTGCAGAGCCAGGAAGGTTTCTGAGAATTCCCAATTCCATGGGTCATGGTTGATCCATGTTGGCCAAACTCGAACAAACAGCTCTCTCTCTTTGTCTGCATCACAGATCTGTTTGAGCATGACATTTAATATGGTTTATAACTGCATTTTCATGGGTTTTTTTAAAAGTACATCTAATCCTTTCTTCTTAGAAAGTCTAATTGGTGCCTTTGCCCTCTCACTGACTTGAAAAAGCTTTTAGGACGTATGAAAACAAAATAATTCTGGAATTTAACTTCTAATGACAACTTCTACTTGTTTTCAGGACTTCACTAATTTCTACCCCCAGGATGGCAGTGAGAATTATGACTGTCTTTTTGGCAACCCACAGAATAAAGCAGTGGTGTCACTGCTGTTGCTAAGAAGTTAACAGCACACACCAGCTGCCACACACACACAGCTCTGAACCCCTCCCACTCCTCTTAATTGTCCCAGTTTGTCCTCATTTTCTTGTTATTGTTACCTCTACCTTGTATTATTCTCTCACTGCTTCCCAGTCCTTCACACTTTTGTTTCTGGGCTGTTGTACTCCACCAAGTGCTTTTCACACTCAGCTGCCAAGAGAATGCATGGTTTAAAGCTGTGCCTGTTGTGTTCTCCCTCT
>NW_026624795.1:8980-11446 GCF_030028575.1 Malurus melanocephalus | reverse complement strand
TCTGCTAAGTTACGCATTTCAAAATTAACCACCAGGAGGAATAAGCAGGAGAAGCATTTTCTTTGGGGTTAGCTTTGTACAAATACAAAATATTGGAAACTTTTTAACAATGCATTTTGGAGACACTGATAATTAAGGGCTTTATTACTTCACAAGCTTTTCTGTTGTAGCCTTTGCAGCACCATCCTCATTAGATCAACATGACTTCATGTGCCCCTTGATATTTAGCAGCTGTGCTGGATAAAATCTGCAATCCTGGGTAACTGCAAAAACATTTTTACAAAATGTCAAATGAGTAGGAGGGATAAGGGAACAAAAGACACGCTTGTATAGACAAATTTTCATTTCTTCAAACAAAATGATTAACAAAAGTAATCTTAGTAAAGCTGTGTGACAACACCTTGCATGAACACACACAGTTGGCAGTCGCCACACAATAAACCTGAAAAGACATCTGGAAAACAGAAAAAATTAGTGAACTATTCTTTCAGGATACAATATTTTTTCCCCTGAATTAAGAATCTTTTCTGCAAGAATAAGGGAAACTAAGAGGAAGACAATAGCTGAGCTCAACGCATGCACTTAATCTTTGTTCTCCCATGTTTTGGCAGAGAAATAGGGAACAAGCAAAGATTTACTGATTTGTTTCAGACACATCAGGGTACCTGGGCTGGGATGTCAAAATGTTAAAATAAGACATGATAAAGCCAAGAAGGTGCAGCTCTGCCAAGCAGATTGCCTCTTCCAATTTTCACTGCATTTCTGAACTGCTGTTTTAAATTTTATTTTTATTTTTGGTCTGCCACATACACTTTCTTGGTAGGTTTATGTCTGACAGCTCCTGTGAAGAAGAATGCTTTCATTAGGAGTGAAAGATTTGCTAAATCTGTAGCACTGGCAGGCGAGCACAGCAATGCCAAGGGCACAACTCTTCCACAAGAATATGCCTTGTGGAAGAATCTTCACATCCTTAAGCAACTCCAGGACAAAGAGCAGGCACAGTTTCCATCCTTCCACACACTGGTATATATTTAAGACATATTTCGCGTGTATAACATGCATTTCTATAGTTTGATACAAGATAGTGTGTGCACTACTGGACCTTAAAATGCGTATTTCTGTATTACTGTATCTCCTTTCATGATTAAACTGGAAAAAAAATTATCAACATGGTGCAGGCTTTAAATCTTTAAACACAGGAAACTGTTTCCTCTATGACATGACTATAGTTTTACTTCTTTCTATATGGAGAGGGTGGAGAAGAATGGTATCAGAAAAATAAGGATGGAAAGATGGGAAGAAAGACAAGGAGTGTGAACAGAAACTTGTGCCTTGCTGAGTTATTTCTCATTTTTCCACTTTCTCTGCACATTTCTAGTGCACAGAATCACGGAACCACATGAAACTTCAGGCTGGAAAGGACCCTTAGGGATCATCCAGTCCAACCCACTGGAATAGGGCACAATGTTCATTACAAATTTTCATCAGGCCTAAGACACCGAACACTTGTCAGGGAACTCTTGTGCTTTTATTGCACTGTCACCTGAGCTCCAGCAGCCAACCCACCCCTTACACTCAAAAGGTGTTGTCTCACAAGCCCTTGGTTTTGTACAGCTCCCTTCAATCTGCTCTCCACTCCTCACAAGGAACTTTCCAGAAGTGCAGGCTGTGGCAGGATGGACACAGAGGAGGAAACTGAGAACACCAAAAAGTCAAAAATATCCTGGGCTGCATCAAAGAGAGCGTGGGCAGCAGGTAAGAACAACCTGTCCCTCAAATGCTTTAGGCATTTAGAAGGGAATAGCTGTCAGCTTGATCGGCTTTCTGTTCAGAGCTCAGCTAATGCCAGCTCTCTCCAGTCTCTTTTGGGGGCAGCTCTACTGTGCTGCTCACAGGGGGCTGATGCAAAGCAGCGTCCTTACTGCACAGCTAAAGGGGGACACTTGGCAATTGCTCCCTTCCTTCTCCATCTTGTGTCTTACCACTACTTACCTCCAAACTTTCTGTTTCAGGCACCTTCAGCTTTGTCTCCAAACACCCTCAAAAGACCAGCAGAGCTCCTAGCAGAGGTGGAACCATTGATGAGCCTTTCCGAGTCAAGAAGGTAAAATGAGATTGAGTTGGTTTAAAATAGAACTGACTCCTTCAGATAGTGGTTTTGTCCGTCTGATCAAACTTCAGGGATAAAGGCTTGCAGGTTCCCTAAAGGAGAATGAGAACAGAAGAAAAAGACATTGAGAAGAGGGTTGGAAGGAGAGAGGGAATGACATTCAGAAAGGAAGAGGAGGAAGATGGAGCACAGAGGAGGACGAAAGCGCAGGAAGCTGCAGCAGCCCCATTAGCCCAGGTATGGCTGTGCCAGGCTCTGCTGCCCACCTTTCCTCCACACTGCCCCAGGCCAGCCCAAGGCAGGGCTTGGCAAGAGCTCCATGGCAGCTGTGCAGGGGCTCTGCTGTTGGCACAGGG
>NW_026624795.1:3220-7897 GCF_030028575.1 Malurus melanocephalus | reverse complement strand
CACGAGTGTGCCCGTAGCCACGGATTCGTGTTCTCCGCTGTTGAGAAGGACACGCAGCCGCTGCTGTTTGGAAATCGTGCCCAGCCGCCTCAAAAGCCGCGCAGGCTCCTCGCCGTTCGCAGCACACACACACACACACACACTCTCCTTCTGCCAACGTCGACGGGGTGCCCGGGGTACAGCGGTAACAATCTGTCTCCTATTCTGTCTCTCTCCGTTTCTCCTTTTCCCTGTTTTCTATTCCCCCCCTTGGTAGGAAGTGGTAGGAACACTTACCCTTCTTTATCAATAAACAGTTCTCAGATATAATATTGCCGCGTTTGTGCTTTTTTGTCCAAGAAATCTATTAAAAGAATCCTCCCYGACTCCCTCTTTCCAAGCGGGACGGGACACCTTGCCAGCAGAAATGAGGGTTGAGCTCAAGTGCTTCAGGAGTCAGACCAAAGCACAGASTCACACAAAAGTGCTGAGGTTGGGAGGGATCCATGGAGGTCCTCTGGATCCAACTCCCTTGCTTGAGCAGGCTCAGCTAGAACCAGCTGTTTGGAGTTTGAGTTTGCCCACAGCCTGGCTGAAATCACCAGTCCAGGACTTGGAAAGCTTTTAGCAGCTGTGGCTGTCCTGGAATAGACTGTACCATGTGCATCCATTTCTCTTAACAACCATTCCCCTAGAAAAGGAGGGTTTGTCCTGGGAAAGACTATTCCTGCAGAAGAGGCACCAGCGAGTGTTTGAAAGGGAGGTAACATTCACATAGCACAGGGAACCAGCAAAGGTTTCCTTGTTTGATTTTAATTTGTTTAACTTATTTAATTATGGAAGGGGGCGGAGGGAGGGATGTGTCATTACACATCAGTAGGAGCTGTGATGTTTGTGATGTTACAAATCCTCATCATGCAGAACAGGAACACAGAGATTATCAGGGAGCTTTTGTGCTTTGTTATGTAATTTCCTTAACTCCAGCAGCCAGCCCACTCTTTACAATGAAAAGCTGCTGGCTAACAACCCTTAAATTATACAGTAGGCTTTCACAAGTGGTGACTAAGGAGCTCTTGCAAAAGCAAGAGCTCCTTAGTGCAATTCAATCAGCTCTCAGCTCCTGCCAAGGACCTTCTCAAAGGTGCAGGCTCACAACCCACAGCTCACAAACCACAGCTCACGGCCACAAAATCCCCTCTCCCACAGAAAACTTCGAGTAGTGAGTATCGAGCAGAGCAGGACAGCCATGCTTTGCCCAGGCAGAGCGAGGGAGGAGAGGAATAAAGGCAAAGAAGAGAGTGACAGAACACAGAATATCACCAGTTCATAGAGCCCATCTTGATCTCGTCTTGGTTATCCTGGATGGTCTGGAGCTGGGATTGTCAACGAAAGCAAAAGATAAAGGGAGGGAAATAAGAGACAGAGATCCACTCCCTTTCACAGCTAACCTGGTGCAGCCTCTCAGGTACAGTGGATTTTTTGTGTCATTTTGTCACACATTCACAGGCAGCCCTTTGAGCTCTTCTCCAGGGAGTGAGTTGAGGGTGGGCACGGAGCTGAAGCCTCCAGGCAGAGCAGAAAGTTGGCTGAGGACAGCGCTGCGCCATGTCCAGAGCCCGATGAGCTGAGGGTGGAGCTGACTCAGGATGGACCCTGCGCACCAGGGACTGACACCATCAGGATTATTAACTAAAAACAGGGGACTGGGCTGCTTGTGCCAGCTGTTCATAACCTTGTGTAGTTATCATTTTAAGAAATTTTCCCAATTGACATGAACAGGGTTATGTTTGTAGAATATTTTAAAGATAAACGCTCGCAGCTGAGGCCTGGGCTGTGGCCAAGGCCTGCCCTGGCTGGGTGGGAAGCGTGCCATCAGATCCAGGAGTTTCTGTGCTAAAAATTTAATCAAGTCACTTTGTTTTGCTGATTTGGGCCTATAAAAGCTGGACCCACGTTCAGGATGAATTTGGAGACCTCACCTAGAGACTTCAGCACTGTGCAGGATTTTCACAGTGCCAGGAAGGATTCTCGGGGCTCTCGCTGTGAACTGCGGACTCTGGATGATGGTAAAGTATTCAGGCCACTGGTGATGAATCTTTCTCTTGTATGGTAATTATTAGGGGCGTTACCTTGCTTATTTTTGCTTGTTGCTAAAGCAAAGTGTAGTTTTATTGGATTCAATTTTACTTTTGTGTTGCCTTAATAATCATAGTATAGGAAGACCATTCTTTCCACTGGTGTTTGTGGTCTTTAAATCGCCCCTGTCAATTGGCAGAACAGACCCTCACTTCTAATCACTTTTTTCCTGCCATAACAATCAGAATGTTTGAGACAAAACATGCTTATGCCTGGTCATCCACAGCAGGAACATGCACTGAAGGTGCACTCATTCCCCACTATCCATGTAATTAATGAATATAATAAAGTGTTATCCCCAATATCACCTGGGATCAATTGACAGTCCTCAACAATAGCAGAAAACCTCTGGGAACAAAATGATCTTCAAAAACCCTGCTATGAAATATCTAAACTCACAATCAATTCAAGTGTGATGACTTCTGCTGGGTCACTGGTGCTTCACCACACACCATAAAGAGCTGATATGGTTTGTCAGAGCTGAATCTCCAGAGCAGTAATTCCACTAACAGGCTGATCTGTTTCCTAAGTCATAATTCCAGTTTTAAATCTCCAAGCAAGTGCTGTCAAACAGTTACCAAAATGGCTCAGGACAAACCTCATCCTATTTTATTTACATGTGGGTTTGGAGACCCTCCTAGATGTTGGTTGTTTTTTTTTTTTTTAATTATTAACTTCATGTAAAATTGCAATACTTAGGTGTGCTATTTAGGTACTAGTACCCCACATATTCAATTTGATATAAATAAACCAGAAATCATCTTCTTTTTTATGTCACTCACTATCACAGATAGAAAAGGTGAATGTGCAAAGATACAAGGATATGGAACATGGAGTGTTCACGCTGTTTGACTTTACAAATTTTAGGAGTCTGGTCTGCTAATCTTCTCTAATAACCATTAAAAATGCAAAATTCTTTAAAAGACAACTAGAACTAACAATATAACCTTATCCTAGAGCTTTCTCCTTAACATTGACCTCATAGGAAGCCTTCAAACTACATTTAAATGGCTGTGAACATCCCACTGGAACTCGGCAACACTCCACACTGTTCACCAAGGGAATGATACAGAAGAGAAGCAAAATCTTCCAAGTTTCAAGGAGGATTCCATGCTTTTATTCAGTGACTGCCATGCTTCAAACAAAGGCACCTGATACAAAAACCTGGCACAGGAATGGCCAGTGCATTTCCACTGTTGCCACTTGTAAGGTTTCCCTGCTCTTACACTCAGCATCCCTGACAACTTCGCTGCATCATCCCCCTGTGCTTTTTCAAAAATAAAAGCACCCCATAAGAAATGAAACACAGCCACCCAATGTATACTCTGTTTCCAGGGGAAAGAACAAGAATCTCTTCAAGGATGGGAAATGAACAGTGCTTAAGTCTGTGGTTTTTTGCTGTCTAGCTGTAAGTTAAATATAGTGAAAACACATTATATCTGCGATAATCCTTTTTCTTCTTTTCTCCTCTCTTTTCTCCTGTTCTATCCGGTATTGAATCCAAAGATGCACAGCATGTCCAAGAAAAATACTATTTTCCCTTTATCTTTAATTTCTGGACAGCAACTTTCTTGCTACGTCTGCAGTTCTCAACAGTGACAGATGGTCATTAAATATGGGACATAAACCTCCTTCAAAACACAGAATCAGTAACAGCCCTTACGTGTATTGATTCAGTGAAACAGGGTACTTATGCCTTAAAAAAAAAAAAGTTATTCACCATTCTCTGAGAGAATGAAATGCTTAAGAGGCCAATTTCCCAGGGGACAGAGGTTTACCAATAAGTGTGAGTGAATTTATAGTGAAAAAATTGTTCCATATGGAAGAAGTACCACATACCTGTCACCTTTCACTAAGGATTTTTAAAAGGTTGGCTGTGGTAGAAGTTAGACATAGTGAAATTATTCTTAACAGTGGTGCTACAGTGCTGTGGGCCAGTCTGTGTCACTTGCAATAAAAGAGCTGAAAAATGTGATCCTTCACAGTGCAGAGGAGYAGTGGTTACACAGCAGGCAGGCAGTCTGGGAATCCTGGATGCTCCCGCTCTGCACTTTCCCCCACTGAAATCTGTTTCAAAATTATCCCAACTGATTTGTGGTGACACAGAAAACAGCAACAAATTCCTTGATTGCTGAGATTAGAATACATGTCAAAACAAAATAGCACTCTTCAGGGCTGAGGTGCAGTAATCATACTGCAAAGGCAGAATTTTGTGAATGATACTGGCATTTATAAACCCATTGCTCAGCTTTCATGGCTGCCCTGCCTAGAAGTGAAAATACCAGGGCACAGGCAAGCAGGAATTATTGATAACCATGATGTTTAGCTGCTGATAATGTGCTGCAAGGATGTGGGGCATCTCTGCATTTGCCTTGCAAAAGATGTCTTTTTTTCCAAATTAAAAAAAAAAAGTCAGACATTGTCAGAAATAAATGTGAAAAAAGAGGTGAGGATGAGTTTCCAGCTGTTACAGAGAACTGCAGCATCTCAAATTTTCTTGAAATTTTTCATCAATGACAGTGAAATATGACTACAATAAATGGATAGAAATTGTGAAAAAAA
>NW_026624795.1:0-1956 GCF_030028575.1 Malurus melanocephalus | reverse complement strand
AACCTCATGGATATACTGTGAAATAAATTAATATTCATGCACTGTGAGTTGAGGCAAACCTCCAGAGTTAAAGATGGGTCAGGACCTATTCTTTTGTGGGCAATAGTCTCAACTATTAAAGGTATTTGAAATAAATTGCTTAATTTAAAAACTACAACAAAATCCAATAGACCTTTCTAGTTAAATTAAAGCTATTCAAGGAGACTTGATTAATGGTATACTGCATTAATTAATTTAAAGTGTATTATCTTTGCATTTGTTAAAAAACCCCCTTAAATATGCTTAGTCTTGTATAATTAGGGAAGAATAAAAGAACATTTGCAGGAAACCCAAAAAATTGTAGGGTTTTGTCTGTGCAAACAGACAGACGAGACGTGAGAGAAGCCTTTTCACATCTTTTTTTTCCATCTAAGTTTTTCTGCCTTGTTACCCCTTGTGTGTCAGTTCCTCAACTATGCCATGAGGAAAAAAGGAAAAAATCATGCCTTTTGGATGCATTTGAATTGCTTTACTTCTACATCAGTGCAGGCAATACACAAAACTCATATAAACATGAAGTCTCAAACACAGTGTTTAAGTGTGAAGAACTATTAGCCCTATGCAGTTTAGCTGTAAACATGAATATAATTTTAAATTATAGTTTTAACATGAATATACTTTAGGTGAAAATGCCTTAAACTAGCATTGGCTTTCCTCATTAAATGGTTCTCGATTTGCTCCCACCACAACACCTGGGCAAGTCATTGTGGTGTTCATTGTCATAAAGTTCCTCACAAGTTACATTCTCTGCCTCTTTGCCATTCTACATGCAGAAAATGAGAAGCAAACAACAGAACAAAAGTGCCTTTAGGCAAGTGCCCTTGTTGTTGGATTGTGCTTCTGCTGAAGTTCATAAAGCAAATCAATAAACAGTTGCTGGCAGTGGGGAATTCCACAAAGTGTGAAATAAACCAGAATAATTATTTTCAGTTCATGGCATTACCTCATCTTCTTTTTCAAATTATTTTAAGTGTTGTTACATTCATTTGATTACATTATTTGAATTCTCTTTTACTCCACACAGTAAATTTGGTAGATAATTCTGATAATAATGAAAGACACACTTAAAAATTTTAATTACTATAGTCTAATAGATTTTCTCTCTTCTCCTTTTTCTGGAAGGAAAGAGGGTTGGCAGGGATGGAGTGAGTGAGAGCCCAGAGCCAGACAATGCTCAGTAGGGTCACCACTGGATTCCGCTTAGGGAGTGGGGAGAATGAAAATTATTTAGGCTGTAGGCCATACACAGACATAGCAGTGGAATACGATTTTTAAAACATCCTTGATGGTTTGAAACCAATCTCAGCTGTGTGATGCCTTCCTATGTATGATGCAGCTGATGTTCCTTGTGGCAGGATTAATGTTCTCAAGGTTTATCTCCCTTGTCTTATCAGCCAAGAGCATCCCAACAGCAGCACTACCAAAGGCCCATGGTCTGGGAAAGTGCTGAAGTGATGTCCTTAAGACAGTATGTATGCTGTTTTCCTGAATTAATTCTAGCTCAGCTGTAGATTCCTGGACATGAGTTACTATGCACAATTTAGCCTGAAAAGAAGACACATCGCAGAAGTGCTTACCCATGTTAGGTGGGAGCTTTGTGGGTAGGTGATGGGAGTAATTAATAAATTTCCCTGCTACCATACTTCACAAAAATCAGCACGTCAAAATCTCACAGATTGCCTGCCTCCAGAAAAATTTTGGGAAATACACTTTTATTCAAGCATCTGGAAATTTCATCTCAAAGCAGGGAAAGAACAGATTCTCCAGAAGCCTGAACTGAAGGGATTTTTGAATTATGATGACCATGTAGGAAGCTGTGCATGAGGCTGGAGCCCTGATCAGTGACCAGACAGCATTTGTGTTTATTCACACCACAGTACTGTGGACTCACTTGAAATTTTACTATTTCAAGTGAAC
>NW_026624794.1:26843-27795 GCF_030028575.1 Malurus melanocephalus | reverse complement strand
CTCTGATTTCTGTCCTTGTTTAACCTCCCTAATTTTTCCCTTTGCCAAAACCAACTGAACTAGCAAAGCAAAATAGAAATAGGCTACCAATTGAACTAACTAATTCAAAATAATACCTATAAGTAATTCTTAATCAAGCAGAACAAAGCAAAATCCTACTGCCTTCAAAGTGAAGCTTCTCTCTGTTGTTTGTGTTACTGAAGTCTCTGGTGAGAAAGGAACCTGTGTATTTTAGCTCCAGTTAAGGCACAACATTAAGACCCATTTTTTATTATAGCAGATGTATTATATGAAGCTGGAATATCTAYAGATTTCTTGTAAATATGTTTTCATATGTACTAAGACAAAACCTCAGTATTACATTATATTAACATTTATATTTTATATACGTCATATTTACATTTACATAACAATTTTCATTATCTGAGTAAATAATGAAAATTACTCCTCCCATGATCCAAATGCTGTGTCTGTACTTGCAGGAATAAGGCAAGTGACTGTTTAGAGTTCTTCATAGCAATCTTTCCTCACAGCCTGTTTTCATTCTTTTGCTGCATAAGTGGTGGCAAAAGTTTCAAAAATCATAATATTAGCTGATATATTTCTGAAATTTATTCTGGTTTTACTGCTGTAATCAGCAGATTAAACAGATGGAGAAAATACATTTTGAGACACATGTCAAAATACATTTTGAGACACGTGTGCTATCATAGCTCAGCACTAGTTGAATTCACAATAGAAAAGACAATTTCTCTAGGATCTTTCTGAAAGAGTTAGATTTGTGGGCTAGAAGCAAAACAATCTGTTTACCAGAAGAACATATTGCAGTCAGAGCTTTCGTTCTGGTCACACCTGAAGATCCCATTGCTAATGGGATCATTGGCAGATCTGAACTGTTCAGAAATCCAAAGGGATTGCTGGGGCAGCTGGTGATGCACCACTTCTCCCACCA
>NW_026624794.1:23658-25815 GCF_030028575.1 Malurus melanocephalus | reverse complement strand
CATGCTGTGTTCTGGAGTGGCAGATTTGCTCTGATCTCTTTGGCACAGGTAGAAAAGGAGTTTTGTTCTGGCACTGCCAGCCTGTGCAGCTTTGGGCAGTTCTTGTTTCTGAACCCACACCTTGTGCAGCTCCCTGGGGATTGAAGGTGGGAAAGAAAAGGCTGTGCTTGGTTTTGGTCACTGAGTGGAGCTGCCCTGTGCTTTACACACCTAAATGTGGCCTCCTGCCCTATTTCAGGAGCAAAAAAAGGGTGTGAAGTTTTCATGATTCACACAGAAAAAAAGGTCCAAAGCTTTTCATAGAGGAAAACTTCATTGCACTGATCCTGTTGCAAAGATGAAACTGCAGGTCTGTATAATCCATTCTCTTTCAGGAGGCTGGGAGGCACTTGGAGAAAAGGCAGAGGTGAAAAGAAAGATTTACTTTTGGATTCTGTCTTGGGCTCCAACTCATCAGCTAGAGCTCCTTTAAATTATTTATCTAAACAAAAGAAAACAAAAATGAAAAGCAAAAAAAGCCACCCTCCCCCCAAAAAATCCAACCAAACCCAAACCAAAAACAAACACCAAAAGAACCCCGCCCACACACACACAAAAATCTAAAAATCAAAACAAGCAAACAAACAAAAACCCCCAAAATAAACAAACAAAACCAAAAATATCCAACCCAACCTTTTCTCACAGAATTCCCAGAAGGGAAGGTTGTCCAATCTGCCTGAGCTGACACAATTTCCCAATGACAGGAATTTGCTGCAGCTCCCATGAGAGCTGCTCACTCACACGAACACACCTGGGGAAGCACCTACTCACAATCAGATTTGTTTTCCACCCAAAGTGATGAGATGTCCTGCCATGCTGCTCAGATCAGAATTCCCCCAACACTGAACTCCAGAGGTGGAACCACTGTGGGTATCTCTGTCCTGTTGCCTGCAGGTATCCCCAGATGGTTTCAAACAGGCGTAGTTCTTCCTCTGGTCTGTCCAGTTCCTTTTCCCCACTCTTGCACCACCAGTCAGCTCTAGCATGATTTAGATTATTACGATGATTTCTCCTCATTTCTTTCTCCTCCAGGTTGTATGAAGGACACCTGCAGCCCTCATCCTGTGAGCAAGAAAGGATTTTTCTCAGCATTAACAAAAGCAGAGCTTCTTACACAAATTTAAGTCCTATATGTAAGTAATGTCCCTCACTCTTTGCACACTATTTATTGTGCTTTGAATTATTTGTGCACTTGTGAAGGCACAACCCAAAAGGCAGCTTTTGCCTGCTTTCAAGAAAGGAGAGAAGAGAAGTTGGGCTGTGTTTCTTTTGTCTTTGAAATAACAAAAACAATGAAAAGAGCAACAAAAAACCCCACCCACACAAACCCACCTGCCCCACCATCGCTGAACCCTTCTACCACCACACAGAGCAGCTGGAGGCACCTCCCAGGGATGACTGGGATGTTTGTGTGGGATAGTTTAAGGTGGAGATTCCTGAGCAGGAGATTTAGGATTCCATAAGGCTCATTGTGCATTGCAGTCCCACAGGCACAGCTGCTCAGGAGGAAGGAACATATTGGTGGTGGAAATTTGGAACAGCTCTGCTTACAATGCTCTCACAGCACAAGAAGGGCTTTTATCAGGTTCTCAGTATCAAGTTTTATCTCTGTCTGAAGGCTCCAGTGCCCTTATGCCATCAGGGACATTATAATAGTTCTACATACATATGTTTTCAGTTTAATTAGAATAAATCCTCTTTTTATTCCATCCATTTATGCAGCAGGATGAGGAGCCATTTAAAAAATAAAGGGAATATACAAAGTGGAGGATGAAACAGCTCCTCCTGCCTCTTCTGAGCAAAACAAAGCATGATATTCCCTGCTGCCTTCTGTGCACAGACCACTGCCACATTTTGGGTGGAAACATGACCAAGGCAGGGCAAAGGGCACCGTGCATGGATCCAACAGGGGTTTGTTAATCCAGATCTTCAGAAGAGCAGGGAAACCCATCCCAGACCACTCCAAGAGGTGAATGCAGCCCTCCAGCTGTGAAAAGAAAGAAGTTGGCAGAGCCCTGGATCAATTCAGTCATTGCCCTGCATTGCACCCTCCAGTATTGTTTTTTTTAAATGTAGTGAGAAATTCTGGTCGCTCCAGATGCAATAACTCAATACAAG
>NW_026624794.1:21213-23057 GCF_030028575.1 Malurus melanocephalus | reverse complement strand
GTGTATTCAAATCTAAGGGCACAGACCAATTGGAAGATAGAACCCTGATTTTAAAATAAATAATAAAAAACAAAACCACAGTGCATAGCCAGCCTGTAGATGACACTGAGGCACAGTTCAGAGTAATTATAGTGCCTAATTGGTCTGCAAAGCAAAAGTCCTCTGTGCAGCACTACAGGGGGAAGAAAATTAGAGGTGAAAGCTCATTTCTTTAAATGGCAAGCCCAAATGGCATCAGTTACAAGCTCTTAGCCACACGTTGGTATCACAGCCCGCCCAGTTGAGCAGCTTTAGCTACACAGCATGACATAGTTCTGCTTTCCCATAATTTAAAAAAGAGTGTCCTTCGTCCTGCACAAGAGCAGGAATTAGCAGATATGTTAATTTCTATACTAAAGTCACTATGTATTTGTGTTTGCCAAGATATTTGTTAAGGTTTCAGTAAAAAATCCCAGCATCTCGGTGAAGCAGGGTGTGTGCCCACACGTCCCTTTTGAAAGCTGCTGCTGGCAATGGAACTCAAACCCCTCCAACCTTGCATTTAATGTGTGGGAGGTGCTGGTCTAGGACACTTTAAATGTAAGTAACCCGAATTTTCATTCCACTCTCTTCTAGGTGGTCAAATTCACCCAGACACTGTTCCAGCTGAAAGGCAAGCTCGGTATTGACACAGCTCAGGAGTTGCTTTTCAAAGGTATTTGTTTGCTGCTACTGCTCTTTGTCTTTCCATAAATTAATGTGCAGAAAACAGCATTAAGTGTTCTCCAAAACGCTGCTGGAAGAGTGTTTGCTCTTCTCATTTCATGCCTGCTCATGCAGAGGAGCTCCTGCTCTGCTTCAATTTCTCCAGTCAGATGTAAGTAAACAGAGCAGAGAGGAAGGCCTGCCAAAGTCAAACACAACCTTTTCTAGAAGCGTGTGAGAAGAAACAGGGTGAGCTCAGAGGGCTGGGAGGTCTGCTTAGAGGATGGCAGATCTTGGGGTCACACCAGCTTCTCTGTGTGACAGTGATGGATGGTGCTTGTTCCACCCTACAGACTCATTACACTTCAAATAATCTCCTTTACTGCACTCCAGTGTGTTTGAACTCCTCTTGGAAGCACCTGTCAAATTGTGCTGACAGGTACAGAGTCAAAAACCCAAAGGGGATGGAATTTATCCTTCTGGTTCAGCATATAAACAGCATCTTCAAAATAAGGATGCATTACTATAGAATTGATTTACTTATTAGGGTTGTAATGAAATCTCTCTTGATGTCCAGCTCAGAAAGTCGATTTAGTTTTTGCTTGTGCTTGCTTATTCCTTAACTGAGCTCAAATATTTATTTTCTCAGGCTAGAGTTGTCACAGGTCACAAGCGACCCCAGCAATAATGTGGGACTGCAAACCTGAATTCACAACCCGAGTCACAATCACCTCAGCAAAACTGTTGCGTTTTGAGTTCTCCATTTGTGAAAATGCAGTTCCCCATTTGTGAAAATGCAGTTTGCTACCTGCACAGAAAATGTCTGGTAACATTAAAAACTGCAATTCACTCGTACTAGAATATTAGAGATATATAAATGCTGCTACGTCTGGAACTTCTTTAAAGAAGTGAAAATTCTGGGCATACCTCAGCTTTCAGAATGTCCTGAGCAGACTTAAAATGTAAGAGGTATTCAACATTTTTTGATGCTGAATGGCTAATTCAAGGCATCCCATGATTTCAAACACAGTCATTTCAAAATGGGGTGAAGTCTTTGGAATCAATAAATGTTCTGACTATAAAACAACTTCACTAATGGTGTTAAAGCACATAAATTCCACTGATTTGGAGAGTCTTAATTTCAAAACATTTCAAGTCTT
>NW_026624794.1:17541-19013 GCF_030028575.1 Malurus melanocephalus | reverse complement strand
TAAGCTTGAAGCAACAAAATATTTTTTCATTTAAAAAAATTTGAGCAATCAATGGAGTTGTACTGAGATGGGTGAACCACTGCACTGGGGTTCCAGGGAGTCACTCGCTAAACTGAACTCCTCCACTGCCCTGGTGGATAGCCTGATATGCATTTTCTAGGCTTCCACAGCCTCCTCCTATTTTTAACAGTAGAAAGAAAATTATTTTTCTGTTAAAACCTCACAGTCATGCTACCTGAAATTGAGGAAGACTTCAAGTTATTTAGATATTTTCTATGAGATTGTCCCAGCCTTATTCTTGTCAGAAGAGGACTTCACGGACAAAAGAAGAATAATTCCATATTTCTAAGCAGATGCAAATAGCAGTGTACAAGGTGAATCCCTTGGTTTTATTAGCTGTTAGCCAAGGCTATCAGTTCACATGCATATTATTTAAAATTAATTCAAGTCTAAAATTAGTTAAGCATTCATCCTTGTGGTTTATTTTTAATAATTAAGGGATAAATGTTTGAACATTTCTTTGTCCAAGGCTTCTTAAAACAGATATTTCAGAAAACTAAGGCACATTACTTTGCTTCATTTATATGATGATGAATGTACAATTAATTCTTCTGTTCTGAAGGGAGGCCTGAATTTGTTATCCATTATGAATAATATACAAAAATAATAATATTTTCATAAGACTAGCATTATGGAGTATAATTTTTTTTTTTTAAATAGCCTACCTGAAAATCTGTTTTGAGTGCTTTACTTGGCAAAGTGTGCCAATTACTGGAAAAGTTCGATGGAGCATAAAAAATATATTTCAAATATTGAAAAAGTAAAGGACTTAATTTTTATTTGCAGGGGGGATTTTCTAACAAGTGACCTTTCAAACTATCTTGAAAACTTTTTATGTATGAAATCCACTTCGTTGCTTACTGACAAACCTTTCCTACAGAATTTCAGGATACACCATCCCAAAACAATTTTGTTTTAACATAATGGTTTTAAGAATACAAGACCCAACAGGAAGGTTTTCACCCTTGGCAGTGGTCAGCAGTAGGTGTATAACAGAGATTTATCTTCCCTCTTTCTCCATAATGCCTTCACATCTCAAATGGTGCTGATTTAAGAGGTGCTGAAGCACCTTTGGTGTGTCAGCCTTGGCTTATGGCCAGTCTACCCATGCTCATGGGACAGGGGCAGGAAAGGTTGCTAAAACCAGACTATAAAGCTCATGCTCCAAGATCTGAACAGGGAGATTGCTGATCTGTTACTGTTATAGCACAGCTGACTCAGGTTGAGAAGCATCAGTTTAATTTGCTGCCAAAAGTAAAGATTTGGGCAGTGAAAAGCAAACACTGAGCCATCTCTCCTCTCCCCTCCCCCAGGCTCAGCTTCCATCCTTCCTTGCAGAGTTCTCTCCCCTCTGACAGGGACACAGGGCAGCCCTTTGCCAAATGTTAAACATGTTCATTTTCTGCTGCCCT
>NW_026624794.1:15054-17258 GCF_030028575.1 Malurus melanocephalus | reverse complement strand
TGTATTTGTGGGCAAATACACTAAAACTCCCTCTAGACCAAAGAATCTCATGGAAATCATGAGAGCAGGAAGATAATTCTGCCACCTGACCTTTACAAAATTATTTCCTGTTGATCCATTGGCCTGTGAGAAAAGAAGAAAAATTTTAGGTGAGGGGTTCTCCTCTTGGGGGAAGATGTTTAAGAAGTAAAATGGAGCAAAAAAAAAAATGCAGGAGGTAAAAACCTATTTTAATTGCTCTCTTCATCAGTTTCATTACAAAGAAACTTGGAGTTATTAATACTTCATTAGGACTCTGTTCATCCTCTGAACGAATGAAAGCAAAAGGATGGAGAGAAAAGCCAGAAAAGAAAACCTTTGTGAGAAAAATTCCATACACTGGCAGAAATCTTCTTAAGGTTTGCACTCCAGCTTACACAGTTCAGTTTTGGGTAGTGAAAGGTCGGACTATTTTACTTCATAATTGCTAGTGCTGGGCTGGCTTAAGGATATTTCTGTTCTTTTCAATTTGTCTTTTTGTCTTGAATATCCTCCTTGGCAGCTCCAGTGCTCTCTGTGTGATGAAAGAGGAGAGAGACAACACGATGGTCCAGATAATCACAAGATGGTTTCTGTTTAAGGGGCTGGAAATTCCTAATTACCTTCTGCAAGATCTGTGCATCATCACTGTGAAAGGAGAGGGAGGAAGAAGAAAACTGGAGGATAGAAGCTTTTCATACTGAGATTTCTGCTCAAACCATTAAAAAGCTTTCTTTTTCATGAAATCAGAGTTCTAGCATGACATGTTTTGAGCTGTTGACGTAAATTAAATCTGATTCACCCCATTTCCTATTACATGAACCAGTACAGATACCCAGAGACAGAAGCACAGCTGGAAATCTATGATCCCTCTTCAAAATTCCCTTTAATATCCCACCTCAGGACAGTGCTTGCTCACTGATCCAGAGACCTTGGGTAGTTACAGATTGGCAGCCTCAAGCATGAGGCACAGATGAAGAGAAATAAAACCTGTTAGAGATAAAAACACTCTCCCAGGCTCTTTCTGATTGTGCAGGCTGCAGGTTCCCCTTCTTAAATTACTCCCAAAATAAAAGGTTGCATTTAAGACTGTGCAGTTACAGATGGAAAGAAAAAGAATGACATCTGAGGAAATGGCACTCAGTTCCTTCTGCTGATTTACACAGGAAAGCACCACTGAACTGGGACTTTCAGTCTGAATTCTGGTGTTTTAACAAAGTTCACACTCTTGCAGTGAGGCTGCAACTCCTGCTCAATCCACAGCAGACCTAGACCTTCTCTGGCCTGAGCTATTAGCCAAATTCATCAAATAAACCATGACCTGCATCAATTGCAAACTGTTCTGAGCACAGCAGGAAGAAATGGACAGTCGGCTGAAGCAGGAATAGAATTCTGCCACCTGACCTTTACAAAATTAATTCCTGTTCATCCATTGGCCTGTGAGGAAAGAAGAAAAAATTTAGGTGAAGGGTTCTCCTCTTGGGGGAAGATCTTTAACAAGAAAAATGGAGTCATTCGTGATGGTAACTGTTGGGCATCCACAGAGAAAAAAAAAAGCATTGAAAGTACATCTAAAGGCATGAAGGTCACACAACTGCCTCTGTCCCACTTTTCACAAAACTTGCACAGCTGCAGGTGAAGTTCACCCTCTGTTTGTCACAGGCTGCACAGTTACACTGAGGATTTACGCTGTTCTAGCTTTCTTAGACATCAGAGAGCAATTTCTCTAGTTTTGGCTCATCAGTCACACACAACCACATTTTTTTCATCCCACTATACAGCACCGAAAGAAGGAATTTGGTGCATACAAAGTTGGATATTCTTTCCCTCTGCCTCACAGAAGCCCTTAGCAGTAACATTGCACAGGTTTACTGTGAAGAATCACAAAATTGTGTGATCTGCCTCTCCYCTCCCAAGTGTCAGGTCACTCTCAAACCACCTCAGCCTATTGGGGGGATTTTGTACCTGGCAGCTGCTTGCTGATGATGCTGGAGGTGAAATGAGAGCAGGGTGAGCTGCAGATGATTAATCTGTTTCCATGCACTTCTTGTTATTCTGAGCAAGAAGCCAAGTGAGTCGTTTCTAACTCTGCCCCTGATTTAGACGCCTTGGATTAGGTACTAGGAGACAAAGAAAATAAAGTTGTGTAAAAATGTGTTAATTAAGACCAGTTTAACAAAGTTTGT
>NW_026624794.1:9850-11194 GCF_030028575.1 Malurus melanocephalus | reverse complement strand
AGAGGATAAAAATTCAGCAGTGGGTGGGAGCTGCTTCACCCCATCCTGACAGATTTAAAGATTTAAAGATTTAAACTCTAAGGTAAGTGCATTTTGTTTGCTTGTGACAAACACCTGCAAACATCCCCTCACAGAGCAGGACCAAGCACCACTGATTAACCATAATCACTGATTTATGGCACAGAATGGCAAGCCAGAAAACATATTAATTTTTTACAGCTGCTGCCCTGTGCTTTAACTAAAAGTGCAGTGTAAAGCTTTACATTTTGCAGCACAAAACTTATGCACTCTGTGCAGGCACAGTCYGTGCTGCTGCAGTGCTCTCATACTTTTTACTGTAAGAAACACAATTCAGCTTTAAAGCCAAAGTTCYCTTTATTTTACCTGAGATGCACTAATGCTACTGTTCAGGAAGCAGTTTCAAGGAATTCAGCACAGAAAAACAGTTTAGTAGATTCACACATGTGCTTATGGCATTTTTGGAAAAGTAGGCAGCTGAAGCAATCTTGTGCTGAGTACCAAACCAGCGGGCTGCTCTCACTGTCTGCACATCTAAACATCCACCAAAGTGTCATATTTGGCACAAAAAAAGCACCCTTTAGGATGCAGAATCTTTATGAGGACAGTGGTTAGAGCTGTCACCCTGAAGCCCCAGTCACAGCAGAAAACCAAGGACACCAACAGGTAAACTGAGAACCTTCTCACACTCCATGGAAGCAGCAGAAAAGCACCTTTTTGATAATAAAATGTGATAATAAAAGGTGCTATAATAATTTTATAGGTAGGCCTGTGCCCATGGTGGATTTTTGCTKTCAGGGAAGAAAATCTGTTGTCATTGGTTTGGTTTTATCTTTCAAAATATTTGACAGGTTACTTATCAAAACAATCAAATAAGCAAATAACCAATCTTCATTCCAGGGAAAAAAACAAAACAAAGAAAAATCACCAAAAACCCAAACCCTTATCAACTCCAATTATCAAAAAAATTTAAGGCCTAATAAATCTGGATGTATATTTATATTATTCACACAGCAAATCCCCAAGCTCCACCCTTAGCACTAAAATGTTCATTAAGACCTCTTCTTGCAGAAATGTGAATAATGAAGAGAGTATTTTGTATTACACCACACAGATTACAAGGAAGTGACTGCAAGCCCATGGTTATTAGTTACAATATAGATGAAATTTTGCAAAGATGAGATTTTGCAAAATGAATTTTTGAAAYCTACCCCTTTAGCTCATGAAGCTGTACAAGGTCCCAAGATTTCCCTCACAGAAGCAGAAACCTGGCTGGTCTGAGAGTAGAGTTTGGTCCAGGAGTTGCAGCAAACATTTTACAGAGCC
>NW_026624794.1:5493-7979 GCF_030028575.1 Malurus melanocephalus | reverse complement strand
GGGGCAGGATTTGCTCCTCAGGATGAAGCACAAGTTTCTAATTGCTCAAGGCTGGAAAGAATTCATTGCTGAGGAGGGGGATCCTTTGCTGTCACCGAGGTTCAGCTCCTGGGGTTGCTCTGAGCACAGGACTCAGCACAGATCAGCTGCAGCCACAACAGGGGCAGCCTTTAATATCATTTTTTCCACACAGAGATAACATGAACTCTGTTTTCTGGTCCTGGATCAGCACAGCACACAGATCCCATGGCCGGTGACCCCAGAAGGAGGGCTGCAAAAAGCTGAGCAGATCAATTATTAAAGCGAGATACAAAGGTAATTTCCCTACTGTTGCTGATGCTTATACATATCAGCTTCTACACAGAGGAAAATCCATTTTCTCATCCTTTTATCCTTCACTTGCTTCAGAGACCTTCTAATTTAGAAAAGAAGGTCAACCCATTGAGGAAAGTGGCACAAGATCACAGACACACAAATACAAATCTCACTCAGCTGCTTTATTACAGCATTTTGCTTCCCTCATACCCAATCCAAGCAGCTCAAATGGGGGGATAAAAAAGCCTGATTGGGTGACATAAAATCTAATAGTTCACAAGCCCAAATCACAGACTGACAGCAAAAGTTTCCCCTTTTTTCAGCTTTGTATGTGTCTGTCACCTGGTGTTTCTGGAAGGGATGTGGGATTGTGATAAAAATCCTACAACTTGTGAATTTCACAATGTCCTGTGTATTTTTAAAAAGAAGTAACAGTAAGACATTACAAAGGTGGAGGAAACAGGGGTATCAGACTCTATTTTGCTTTTATGTCAGAGCAAAGGGAAGGGATGATCTCAAATGGTTGTAAAAAGCCAACATTGGCTGCAGAGGGAAAGGAAAAAAAACAGATCAAGTTAGGTTATGCTGCACTGGCAACAAACACGAAACTTGAGACTTCTGGGTAAGAAAGCTCAGATTTCTACAGTAGGGGAAAATAAATATTGCAATGAGGAAGATGGATAAAGGCAGAGAAGATGCAGAATTACAGATGCAGAATTCTTTTGGCCTCTGGAATCCAGAATTCCCCTAAACCAGCCGGGGCAATGCACAGGACCACAGAAGTAAATCCATTTCTTTTACTGCTGCTGGTGGTTTCTAGCACTCCCTAGAGCCAAAAAAAAAAGTGTACTTGGTTCTACTCTAACTCCAAGTGAGTAAATTATATGAAGGTGTATTTGTGTGACTTTGTAGTAAGTGAAAGCCAAGCTTTTATGCACAGATAACACTTTTGTAGCCCCCCGGGCCTGATTCAAGTTGATTCACATGTCATATACTTTTCCCTTTGAAAAGCAGCTGCAAGAAGCTCATAATTTTAACTGGAGTAAGAATAATTCCAGCAGACATGGACTGCAGAAAGGAATTGCTCTTCTCTCCCACCTGAGACCTGCCTGCTTGAAGCAGTAAATATTAAATGTATTGGGGCACTGAGGAACATTTCTGCAAAAAGATTAAAAATTAAGTCAGTTCCCAATATAATGAGTTTCCTGGTAATGCCTGGACTTTCTAATAATGCACTTGGAGCAGATGAAAACTGCAGTGCTGTTACAAGGGTGGCAAACAGGTGTAATCATGTCACAATAACCCTTTTTATTCATTTACTGCAAAGACACCTGCGCTTCACAATTCAAAAGAATGAGCCAAGAGACTTTTCACTGTGAAATATCAGTTGTGCAGTTACAATCTCTGCACAAAAGTGATGGCTGCCTTGGCAATGTCTCATGGATTCCTGCAGCAATCTCTGTTTTCATGTCTGATAATCAGACTGCTGGTTTGTTTCCCTTCAAAAAAAAAAAATTGCAAAATATCTCTGCAACTTTTGTTTCTTGTTTGTTCTTGCTGTTTGAAAAAATAAATACCTGGGTGGAGGAAGAAATGCTGAAAAATAGACAACACGATATGTGAGCATGCTCTGCAAAAAGTTTTGAGGCACAGAAAACTTGGGTGAGAGCAGGGCAGAAGTTTATTTCTGCAATACTCATCCCACAGGAAAAGCAAAGAGGGACAATGTCCCAAATTCTTTCAGCCAGAAATCGTCACAGTGAAGGAGAGTCTTCAAATCCAAGACAGCCTTCAGCATCATTCGCTGAAAAAGGATGAAGTTTGTGAAATGCAAATTAGAATTCACTTGAATGTGCATCCTTTGGAGTGTTTGTCTTTCTGTTTGCCCACAGGATCCCTGCTGGAGAAGGTTTGGGGTTTTTCCAGCAGGACTAATGCTGACAGGATCTTTCTAAGAGGATAAGGAGACCATGAAGAGCTCCTTGGGATGGGATTTATTTGATTACATTTAGCTGAGTATTTTCTCTGTGCAGCTGAACCTGTGCTGGTTGTTCCCTGTTTTCCAGCCATCTCCAGGCACGGATCATCCACAGGGGGAAGGTAAAACCCACAGAGCACAGCAGGGAAGGACAGGAAATGCCATTTTCCTTCAAACATGTGCATGGCCCACT
>NW_026624794.1:3575-4803 GCF_030028575.1 Malurus melanocephalus | reverse complement strand
TTTATTCAGGGTCCCTCCCCAAAGGGACACAGCTTGAATTGGTTCTGCTCCTCTGTCACTCCAATAAATCACTTTATTTGACTTAAAGCCCTCAATTTCACTATGGGATATAGGAGATTTTTCTTTAAAATATGTAATAACCTTATTAAGAACAAGAATATCCAAGGTGAGGATCTGGGGGGACAAAACAGCACCAAATCACAAAGCACAGCAGTTTCTATGTCAAACCATCTGTTATTCCTCCTTCCCTCCAAAGTGTCTGCAGCAGCCCATGAAGGTCCAAGCAGTGATCAGGATTTCCTTCCACTACTCCCTGACAAGCAAACACAAAACACAAAAGTCAGGAGCCCAGCAAGAGATGACAAAAACAACCTGGGATCAAAGAATACTGAATAATGCAGACATGAGACACAAAAACATTCCTCTCATCTTCTAAGAAGAAGAAAATGCCAAATTTTTGTATTCAGCAGAATACACTGCAAAATTAGAGATAGTGCTGTAGCACTCATCATTCTGTTTCAAATGAAAATTTTTTATTTTTAAAGGCCATTTACTCACATTGCAAGTTATCAAATTTAGAATTTAACTCGCACTTTGTCTAATTAAGAAAATTTTAATCTGTGTTCATAAGTGACCTGCACCTGTTATCTTAGGACTCAAAAATCCATCATTTTATTTTTTCTGAAATGGGTTTGGGTCTGTGATAGAACCCACAGCCAGGTTAGAATTCAGACTATGTCAGCTCACTGGCAGACACTGACCTTGTCAGATCTCTCACAGCCTAAAGCCTCTACATGCAAACTTAAAGGACATTTTTCTTCAGTTTTGCAAGTTCCGGCATCTGAATTATACACACCCACCCCACCTTCATGAAGAAGTCCATCAGGAATTAGATTGAAAGGAAAATGAAAGTTATTAAGATACTTTCCATCCTTTTTGGGGGGTTATTTTTTTTGCAAGTGGGGTTTTATGCTGAAGGAAAAAGAATATGTTCTTGCAAAAACTAAACTAAAATTAAAATGTTTCTCTCTATCATTGGTGCCCATCAGAGCAGCAGATGGGCATCAATGCACATTCTACCATCTCTCAGGGTTGGGGATGGACCATTAAAGAGAGAGTTATTGATGGCTCATAGAAAATGTGGAAACAATCCTATTTAAAAATCATTCCATTTACACATTACACATGCTCTGAATTTCTTTCCCCTTGCACTTTATTACCAAGGACA
>NW_026624794.1:0-1179 GCF_030028575.1 Malurus melanocephalus | reverse complement strand
TGTCTCAGCCTTTCCCTGTGGGAGAGGTGCCCCATCCCCTGCTCAGACAGATCCATGTCCTCCCGTGCTGGGGCCCTCAGAGCTGGATGTGGACATTGGAATTAACACACGAGAGGGTCAGAGACCTGGAATTCTGTGAGAAATCAAATTTCATCAGTTACCTTTGCAGGAGTAACCCAGGAGGCAGCAAACATCACACTGCTGAACACTTAATCCTGTCCCTAACTTTGATATCGTGGCTTTTTCCCACAAAAAGAATGTAATTTTATACTTAAAACCCTACCAGAATTTTAGCAAGACTCTCATTAGTAATTTGTCTTTGGTCCTGGGAGAGAAAACAGAACAAAACTAGAACAACAACATCAAATTATTTTGTGTCTGTACCTTCCTTTGTTTCAGTGTTTTCTGTAGCTCTACTTGGAATGTTGAATACAGGCTGCTATTTTCAAGTTTAGCTTAAAAATCCACCTGGCATTTTCAACTGAAAATGTTACTCTAGATCTAAAGACTCAGAATGGGTTTATCTCTTCTTTAATGTGTTTCTATCTGTATTATGCTTCCAGGAAAAGAAAATCTAGGAAAAATAAATTTTTTTTACAGCCAAAGCAGGAGACATACTTTTAAAACTAAATTTGAGCCTTGAATTATTTCAAGTATCTGTTTGCTTTTAAAACTGTTCTATTTTGTGAGAAGGGTGCCCTTTCTGAGGACCACTGAACTACTGTCACATATTTATGGTGACAGAAATTATTAATCCTCGTCTGCTGTGGTGCACCACCACACTGTGATAACTCTGTAGGGCCTTCTAGGTAAAACATTTAAACATTTTTTTAAGAGTTTTGCCCTGAAATCAAATTAATGGCACTAGTTATCTAAAGAGAGTAAAATATCAGTGGGAGAAATATCATTGAGAGAAATATCAGAGTGTAGGTTAACATGTTTTTAGTTATCCACCTGCTAATATTTATCTTAGCCCACCTCCTCTGACTCCCTGTGTAGTCCATGGATATTCCTCTTCAGCAGACAATCCCAAGCAGTGAGGGAAATGAGGATCCTGCTTGGAGCCATATTCTGCAAAAACAGCTTCTTTTTCAGTCCAGAGACACCTCCCTCATTTTGGCTGCTGCTCTCCAGGCAGGTTCCCCTTCCTCACGACGGAAGAACACATCTCTGAGCCAG
>NW_026624793.1:28448-29974 GCF_030028575.1 Malurus melanocephalus | reverse complement strand
GGCTCTGCTCGCTCTGAGTGGGGAGTGCAGACCCCAGCCCGGCTTTCCTCGGGGGCTCTGAGCAGGGAGTGCAGACCCCAGCCCTGCTTTCCTCGGGGGCTCTGAGCAGGAAGAGCGGACCCCAGCCCAGCCCAGACCCCAGCCCAGACCCCAGCCCAGCCCTGTTGGGGGGTTCTGCCCTCTCTGAGCCGGGGGCACAGACCCCAGCCGGCCCCATGGGGGTCTCTGAGCAGGGAGAGCAGACCCCAGCCCAGCCCAGACCCCATCCCAGCTCTCCTGGGGGGCTCTCCCCTCTCTGGGAACACCCAGAGCAGCAGCTCCGCTCCCATCGTGCTTCTGGGGCGAGCAGAGGGGTCTCTCCCTCCGGCCACACTCATCTCAGCACCCCCAAAGGGCTCCTTTGGCCAGGGGCACCCCAAAACCATTGCTGCTTCTGGGACTGCCGTGCTCCAGCCGTGCCAGGGGGCACAGCCAGCCCGGGGTGGCCCTGAGGTGGCCCCGGGTGGCCCTGAGGTGGCCCCGGGTGGCCCTGGGTGGCCCCGGGTGGCCCTGGGTGGCCCCGGGGGGACACGGCGAATGTGCAACCACCGCTCCTGTGAATGTCACTGTAGCCAAACTCAGCCCACGCCGCCGCCGTGCACTGTTCGGAGCCCGGGGCCGCGCCCGGCCCTCGATGGTGTCTCATTGATGCCTTAAAACACTCCAAGGGCGGCAGCCCAGCCCAGGCACAGCCCTGCAGGACGGGGAGGCACCGCTGGAWGCAGCACCCTGCGCTCTGCAGTGCTCCCAGAGCCGCTGGCATCCAGCCCAGCCCGGCTCCGGGCACTGCCCAGCCCGCGGGTGGCACCAGGGACCTCGGTGGCACCGCTGCCATCGCTGTCCCACGGACTGGGACTGTCTGCATGTGGTCCTGGCTCAGCCTGGGAACGGCCTGGCCTGGCCTCTTGGCTGTTCCCCTCTCTGCAAAGCAGATCCTGGATTTTTGGGAAGGAATTGGTTCTTGAGGAAGAACAGTCCAGCCTTCAGAACGAGCAGGATTGCCTGGCGTTACTGTTTCGGGTATTCATTTTTTTGCCTTTTTTTTATTTGAATGCTGATATGACTTCATATCCCTTTATTTTTCACACCTCCCTGCTGTTCCCCATCCCCTCTGCTCTCGAGGCAGCAGAAGGGATGCARTTCCTTTTCTCATTTGTTGAGGAGATGATTCCCGTGCCCTGGAAGATGTTCTCTCTGGATGGGTGAGCTCTGTGCGCGTGTGAGATGCCAAAAAACAGCGCCTCTCCAATTAACGACTCCCCAGCAATTAAGCAACCACTTTAATGAGCTGAAGGTTGATTAAATKAGTACTGTAAGGCCTGTCCTGGAGGCAGGGCCCCTGTGGGGTGGTGTTTTCAGGAGCTGAGGCACGGGTCAGGTGTTTTCCACASCGCAGAGGAGCGACTCACCCACGGTACCTCAGCAGTGTTCAAATGTAGCATCACAAATATGCTCCAACTCTTTGCAACTCATTCCTTCACCCTTTT